>NC_091475.1:208954089-209148337 GCF_036971445.1 Narcine bancroftii
AAGGGTGAAAGAAGAAAGTTTAGGAGGAACACAAGGGGGACCTTCTTCACACTGGGAGTGGTGGACGTGCGGAACAAGCCACCAGCTGAGGCAGTGAATGTGGGCTCAATTTTCACATTTAACATTGGACAGTTGCATGGATGGGAGAGGTATGGAGGCCTATGGACTGGGTGCAGGTCAGTGGGACTAGGCAAAAAAAAATGGTTTGGTGCAGACTAAAAGGGCCGACGGGGCCTGTCTCTGTGCTGTAGTGTTCTATGATTCTATCAGGCTCTCAGCCTCCCTTTACTAGGCTACCAGGGATTGCTCTGGGCAAAGGATTTTCTGCATTATTGCTAATCACTTTCTTATATTGGTATAACTGCACATTTAGAATCTATCTTTTGCATTTATGGTCTCTTTTGATTTCAATGCACACTATTGTCATTTTTTTAAAAATGAAGTACCTGGTTGGCAGTAGCAAAAATTTCACAAATAAAAAAATAAGGGAAAATAAAGGTACATAAAATCTAGCAGATGCTGTATAAAGCTAATAATACCAGACTGCATTGGTGGAGAAGGAATATATTGCATTCATGTTTTAGGTTGATATTGGAACTGACTAGTTCCAACACTAACAGGAAAGGCTGGTTATTTACTGCATGGGAAATACTGCTCTTTGAACTTGTATTGGGCATCACCAAAATCGTTTGGACCAAATACTGAGGGATCAGAGTAGAGATTTTTAGTGATACCTAACAGAATAGCTGTGGAAAAAGTTTTGGTTCACACCAATAAATGGAAGAAAACCAGTGGAATTCCTTCACAGTGGACTTTCTGGAAGGGAGGTAGCAATGAATTTAAAAGTTTTAAAAAATCTTCACTATAATCTTTTTCTCAAATTCACAAGTCAAAAATTAAATTGAACAACATTCCCCCCCCCCCCCCCACCCCCCAGAAGGTTTGCTTCCTGGAAAAAAAAATGGGGATTATGATAGACAATTTTAAGCTGAACATAAAAATAATTTCAAATTTGCTGTATCACGTAGGAGGTTAGAGAAACATTTATTGAATTTAGCAAATGAAGCTGACACATTACGTTAGTTTAACTGACATAAAAACCTTGTGCTGTTGACTTTTGTTTGCACTCAGCATCTGATGCCTTTCATGTCAGTGTTCAACAATAGTCAGCCAACATTGATGGAGTCCAGTTGTCTGGATATTGCTTTTCTGTGGTCGTAATGTCCTGGTCAAACCTTTCGCCACGTCCATCACTGACTGCACCAACATGAGCGGGGAAGAAGTCCATGTGCGAAAGCAGAAAATGAATTTTCAATGACACGTGGCACTTCATGGTTTTGTCCACTTGAAGCATGTTATAAGTATGACAGGAAATCACTAAAGCAGGTTCTATCTAAAAACAGGCACACACTATGAAATTTTTACAGTGATTTTCGTGATCAGCAGACCAAAACTCATAAAATTCATCCAGAAGTGTTAAGGAAGAAAAATCTTTGTTGTCCAGTGCTATTTCATACTTAATACTTAGCCAGTGATAGGCAGGTTGGTTCAACCCCTGTGTAAATTCATATTGTTCTAAGTTGTGCATTAATTGGTGTACGTTTGAAAGAGGAAGATAAAAATATAATCACATTTTAATAAATTTACACCTGGGAAGAGCTGAGTTTCAACCAAATAAAGATTTAAAACCTCTGGCTGTGTTACACCACTGAGATAAACAAACTCAGTCTGCACCTGCTCTGCCATTTTGCCTTACTGTCTCATCTTTATAATCTTCCCTTGTTCAACATCTTTGGCACATGGAATCTTGGAGTCCAAGTCGAAGTCTAGGTTTCCACACAAGTTAAGAAGGTAGCCTTCATTAGTCAGGGGACTGAGTTCAAGAGCTGCAAGGTAATATTGCAGCTCTACAAAACACTGGTTGGACTGTACCTCGAGTATGGTTTTCCATTCTGGTTGCTTCAGTACAAGAACGGAGAAGCTTTAGGGAGTGCAGAGGTGATTTATAGGGATGCTGGCTGGATTGGAGAACCTGTCTGATAAAAGGTTAGACAAGCTACAGTTTTTCTCTTTCAAGCAACAGAAGATAAGAGGAACTTAGACATGTATCAGATTATGAAAGCCATAGGTCAGGTGGACAGTCAGCATCTCCCCCACCCCCCCCTCAAGGCAGTAATGGCCAATACCAGAGAACATTCGCTTAAGATGAGTGGACGAAAGTTGAGGAGAAATATTACAGGTAGATTTATTTTTGTTCAGTGTCGTCATAGAAGCTCATTCAACAGAGACATTTAATAGGTTTACAGATAGGCACATGGATGCAAGAAAAATGAAGGGTTATTGATTTTAAGTAGGTTATATAGATCAGCAAAACATTGTGGGCTGTAAGAGCCTGTACTGTTCTGCTCTGAACCAAAGCCATACAACTACTGTTCAGAAGTTGTCAGTCGCAGCAAGCCATCTTCCCAAACTCTAGCTACCTCAAGCAAACTGCGTGGGCTTGCCAAACACATTACATACAACGTACAGCACAATCAAACCAAACACCTCAATTGTCTCTGCTATGGCTTTTAATGGCTACGAGTCTCCGCTCACCCAACTTTACGTCATGGCTCTCTGTCTGTCACCCAAAGGCTTTTACAGCTCGCCTAAATGTTTCTATAGACTAGCCACTGAGTAATAGAGTTCTGTACTATCACTAAACCTCAAACAAATTTAATTACAGTTCATTCTTCTTAACAGATGGCTATTTTACAGACCTGTTTTACTGCAGCAAGAATTTCTGTGCCGATGTACATTGTATTTATGTATCTAACAATAAACTCATATCCACACAGCTATCTTATGGAAGGTCCTTTGTATGTATGAAATCAAAAAACTGTGGTTGAATGGGGTCAACCACAAGGAGCAAGGTCTCAATATTCCTGGACCTGGACCTTCCCTTCTTGAATGATCTTTCCTCAAGTTCACTGGCATATTACTGTTCTTTCTTTCAAGATACCGAAACCTTACTTAAATTGCAAAATTTAGACAAACAGCGCAGTAACAGGCCCTTCTGGCCCACGAGCCTGAGCTGCCCAATTACACCCAATTGACTTACGATCCCAGTAAGTTTTTGTATGGTGGGAGGAAACCCAAGCAGACACAGGAGAAAAATCTGGATAGGTACATGGATGGGAGGGATCAGGTCAATAGGAATCGGCAGAATAGTTCAATCGGCATAATAGTTCAAGTTTATTGTCATCTGACTGTACAAGTACAACCTGATGAAAGAGCGCTCTCCAGTCCTCGGTGCCAAACACAGACTAGATGGGCAGAAGGATCTATTTCTGTGCTGTAGTGTGTTAAGGTTTGATGGGTATTACATGCAAATACCTGACAAACTGCATTGGATTCAAATCCAGGTTTCTGGCACCATAATGATGCAATGCTAGCCATTACATTAAATGTGCCATCTTTACATTCACCATGCCTATTCATCACAACCCTTGCACCTTTTTAAACAGAACTTTTCTCTGTAATATAACCATAAAAGACCCTTCCAACCCACGAGACCCTACTGCCCAATTACATCCGATTGACACAAGATCAGTAAGTTTTTGAACGGTGGAAGGAAACTGGAGCACCCGAAAAAACCTACTCAGGCACGGGGAAAACATACAAACTCCATACAGAGAGCAGCAGATTCAACACCGCACTATCCGCTCTGCTAACCTAAGGGTCTGACTAAGCTTGTACCTTCATATCACAAGAGCATCAATGTCAAATTTTGGCTGATCCAGCTACACAATCTCCTTGCCTGAAATAAGCACTTCCTGATTTTACACTACACCCTTCTTAATAAATTTGACTTACTAGAATTAAACAAAGGTTAAAGATGAATTATGGGTTTAAACACAATATTATAGAGCATCAATTTCAGAGGACAGCTCTCCTAACTCTACTTATCCATCTGAGGGTTAAGAGTTCAGTCCCAGTGCCTGGATATTTAATTTGAGACATGCAGCACAGAAACAGGCTATTTCAGCCCACGAGTCTGTGCTGCCCAAATATGCGCCAATTAACCTACGCTTTGAACAGTGGGAGAAAACCAGAGCACCTGGGAAAACTCACGCAGACACAGGGAGAATGTACAAATTCCTTACAGACAGCACAGGATTCAGTCCAAGGACCCAAATGGCACTGTAAAGGCGCTGAGCTAACTGTTTCGCCAACCATGCCATCGGATACGGTTTGTGAAATACCTAGCGATGTTTTGTTATATTAAATGTGCCAATAAATACAAGCTGTTGCATGGAAAGTCACCTTTCCAATTTTATTTGTTGGTCTGGACTCCTCCCTCGCCCCATCCTTCCACCTTTCCCTCTCGATTTTTATTGAGTCACCTGCCTGCTTTTTGCTTGTACCTCGAAGGGGCCAGCCCAGAAATGTTGGTAATACATCTTAACCTCCTGTGGACTCTGCGAGAGGGGCCGACTTCCTTCAGCATTTCCTGCGTGTTTTTACTAGATTCCATTAGCATTTTTCAGATGATTAACAGCTTGAAACTACATGGTTAGGTTTTAGGGAGGTGGTAACCTATAGCAAGGGAAGATGGAGGGGATTCCACACAATAAAAATGAATAGAGGAGCATGGAAGTCCAGCAACAAAAAGATTGTTTGCTTTGCCTCATGGTTAATATTCAGACTTTACATTAGTGGGTAAATATATTGAGTGGGATTACACTTAAAATCTGGGGCTAGATTAAAGAGCAGCAGCAAAAGGACATGGACCTCTGATAACTCAATTGAGGAAACCTCTGTTGAAATGAAGGATATTGAAGATTGTTTATAAACACAATAACTCAGTCTTAGCCCTAGTTTTAGCAGTGCCTAGACATGTTTACTTAGAAGGATGTCATGTAAAAATCACAATGTCTCTTCCTACTGAGGGGTACAGAAGTTAAGGTTGTGCAGCTGGACCAGATAAACATAGAAATCTTACAAATGTCTAAGTGTACTAGCTTCTCAGAGTTCAAGTGAAAAAGCCAAACTAAAAGAAGCACTAAGCAAGCAAGAAAGAAACAGAAGATAGTTCGAGAACTAAAACTTTTTTTATAAGTACATAAAGCAGAAAAGGGTAGGGTAGCTAAAGTAAACGCGAGTTAATTGAAAAAATGAGAAGGGGAATGTTGGGCAATGTGGAAATAGCCAAGGCTTTGAACAACTATTATGTGTCAGTCTTCACAGTGGAGGACACATCTAATGTCCCAAAGAGAGATGCTATAGAGGCAATGGGGGCTGAGGGCCTCGAAGCAATTACCATCACTAAAGAGGTTGCGCTGAGCCCAAAGTTTGACAAGTCCTTTGGGCCTGATGGAATGTATCCCAGGGCATTGAAAGAAATGGCAGAGGTTATAGTCGGTGTGTTTGCGATCATTTACAAAAATTCTGTGGACTCTGGGCAGATCCCAGTGGATTGGAAGACAACGAATGTCACACCACTGTTTAAAAAAGGATGCAGGCAAAAGGCAGGTAACTATAGGCCAGTTTGCTTCATGACTGTTGTCAGGAAAATGCTTGAAGCTATTAAGGAAGAAAGAGTGAAACATCTGAATAAAAATTGTTCCATCAAGCAGATGTCACATTGATTCAGGAAGAGCAGATCAGGTTTGACCAATTTACTGGTGTTCTTTGAGAATAAAATGAGCATAAAGAGAATAGGTAGATATTGTGTACATGGATTTCCAGAAGGCGTTTGATAAGGTATCAGATAAAAAACATTGTGATGGATTATTTTATATTATGTATAGGTTTTTGGAAGATAAATTGTTTTTTTTTAGTGTAGGTCACAAACAAACACTTCACAACACAGATTTCATTTAAAAAACCAGAGCTCTGCTCAAGCCGGACAGTCCAGGCTCCAAGTGCCTTTGTAAAGATAATGGAAACTGCTTTGCTGAAGGACTTCATAAGTAGGTGTTAATTAGACATGCTATGGAGTAATGGATTATTGTTTTGGAAAACAACAGATGAATGAACTCAGAAGATTGGGTCCGGTGCTGCAGTCTGTCTGAAGGCAGTTTCCTGGTTTTTAGGAAGGTCATGTGGTTTTGCAAGGAGAGAGTGTCAAACAGGTTTTGTGAGTGACTGCTGGTTTTCTGCAGTGGCTTTTGGAAGCTTGTTTGAAAACCTCATTTTGAAGATGGTTTGTGAGTTCTGAGTTCAGCCTGTTGGGAACCTATGGTCTAAACAAGAGGAGGTGACTTGAAGTAAGGGATACAGAAAAGGAACTCTGTGGTGACCTGGAGGAAAGAGGTTATCATCTGGAAAACCCTGATGGGGCAAGTTTCTTCTGCAAGTCACTGAAGTGGCTGATTGGAAGGAATCAGTTTGTGTCCAACGAGCAACAAATCTCTCTCTGAAAACTGACAAGATTCAAAAATATTCAATTCTGTGCACTATATAAGAATTGCCTGATACGGTAAACTTGGAGGAGTGAGAAGTGAGATTGGACTGTAAATCAAAGAACTAATATACGCATTACATAGAATGGGTTGTTAGGTTAAGTTAATAGTAAATTTGATCCTGATTTCATGTTTAAAGATAATTAAAAGCAACTTTTGTTTAAGTAACCATTTGTCTTGGTGAATTTCTATTGCTGCTGGGTTTTGGGGCCCTCTGGGCCTGTAACAACATCCACAAGGATACATGGAATTCGGGATAATATATTAGACCACAAGATGTCGGAGCAGAAGCATCATGTCCATTGAGTCTGCTCCTCCATTCAAATCATGACTGATAGACTTTCCTTTCTGCATAGTTAATGCAACACTATTTCAGTGCCTGGAACCAGAACTGGGGTTGGAAACATGCGCTGTCTGTAAGAAATATGCATGTTGTCCCCGTGTCTGCGTGGGTTTCCTCCCACCTTTCAAAAAAACGTATCGGGGGGGGGGGGTGGGGTTGTAGATTAATGGGAATATTTGGGTGGCAATGGGCGTGTGAACCAAAAGGACCTGTTGCCATACTGCATGACTAAATTTTAAAATTCAAATCCACTCTCCTGCCTTCTCCCTTTTGTCACTCTTGTTAATCAAAAACCTATCAACCTCTGCTTTAATCTTTAATCAATGAAATCTTTAAATATTAGCATGGATAGAGGATTGGTTAATCAATAAAAGGTAAATATTTGGGATAAATATAGTGAAACAGGAAAGTTTGCAGACGCTATGATTGCAGTAAAACTACAGAAGGAAGAGCTCAGACCTGAACCATTGGTAAATTATCTTTACCTCCTATGGATGTTGTGAGACCTGCTGAGTTCCTCCAGCATTTTTACTATTTGGGATAAATAAAGTTTTCTCTAGTTGACAGTGGTGAGCTACAGAGGTTCACCATATACATCAAGGATTTGGAAGAGGGGGCTGAATGCAGATGATATTAAATTGAATGTAAAAGCAAAGTGTGCAGAGGATGTGGACGCAGTGACAAAATCTACAGAGAGCTATAGGTAGGTTAAGTGAATGGTCAATGGCTTGGCAGGTGAAGTACAATGTTAATAAAGGAGAGATCATCCACCTTCGAAGCAATAAAAAAATCTAACCTATTTTATTTGGTGAAAGATTACAACATGCTTTTGCACAGAGTGTTTATGCACGAATACAAAAAGCTGGTTTGCAGGTGCAACAGCTAAATCAAGAATGTTGATCTTATTTGCTCCAGCAAATTAATTTATGAGCAAGGAGGTTCTGCTGCACCTGTACAGTGTACCTGTGAAGATGTCCCTGTTGTGGGGAGATTGAAGTGTGCAAGTGTAGGATGAGAGTCAGAGTTATACAGCACAGAAGCAGACCCCTTCGTCCAACTCCAACACCCAAAAGATGTTTGTTTGGCCCACAATGCTACTACGGTGCCAACATCCCAGGTTAAAATCTGGCAGTGACTGCAAGGAATTTGTACATTCTCCCCACGTTTGTGCAAGTTTCCTACAGTGGCTCCGGTTTTCTCCCACTCTCCCAAAATGTACGGTGGTTGCAGGTTGATTGGGGCATTCGAGTGGCACAGGCTCATGGGCAGGAATTTCCTGTTACCACACTGTTTGGCTAAATTAAAATACTTATCTACACTAGTCCCATTTGCCTACCTTTCGCCGTGTGTAAGAATTGGCTGGTTGACGATCAGCACAGACTCTGTGAGCTGAAGGGCCCACTACCTTGCTGGATTTCTCAGACTTCAAGTCTTAGATTTCCATCACTTACCCGAAAAGTGGAGCAAGCAGATGCCATGGCTACTCAGAGAGTGTTCCTTTGGCCCATCAGGCCTACGTTAACTATCAAGGATTTATCTACATTGGAGGAACTCAGAAGGTCAGGCAGATCAGTGGAAGAGAAAGAATGGTCAACATTTCAGGTCAGAACTCTTGATCAAGGTAGAGTACAGAGGGGAGATAGTAGAATAATGAGGACAGGGTGGGAGGGTTTGGACAAGAGGCAGTGGGAAATTGGCGAACCAGGAAGGGTGAAGGATTGTCAAGGCCAGATGACAGGCAAGTGTCAAAGCAAGAGAAAATACAGGATCAGGTGGCAGACCTCAACTGACTGACCTCTCTAAAACTCTGTACTTTTATACTGTGTCTTACTTGTTTATTTGGTCTGCTCTCAAAATAACCAACTGGATTTTGGTACATGCGACAATACACCTACCCTGCTCCCCCACCCATCTCAATCCCCCCCCCCCCCACTTTGTGGCTCCATCTTCCACCACCCACATTTCACCTACAGGATCTCTCCCTGCCTTTCCAGTTCCATCTGGCCCAATTTGTCCTTCGCCTCTTCTTTCTTGGTTTCTTCTGTCCCCTTGTTGACATCAGATTCCAACACAGGTCTCCACTGACCACTGCCTTCTCCAGCCATTTTGTTCATTTTCTGACACATATACCAAGATGCAGTGATAAGAGGTTGCGTTGTGAGCAGACCAGAAGACATATAGTACAACAAGACAATACAAGAGATTGTCCAGTCGTTCACAGAGACGGAACCCCACCCTGAATAACTTGCCTTCCTCCACTTGACCTTTTTCTTCTCTTGCCCTCTCCCCTTTGGCCTGGCACCTCTACCGTGGTGCATCACACTTCATTGTTCCCTGGTTTTCCCACTAGCTCTTGTGCAACCCTTCCACCCCATCCTCATTATACTGTTCGTCTCCCCTCTGCACTCCAGTTTCGATGAAGTGTTCTGACCCGAAACGTTTCCCATTCTTTTTCGCCCACTGATATTGCTTGATTTATTGATTTCCTCCAGCAGATTGATTGTTGCCCCCCACCAACCGATTCTAGCATTTGAAGCTTTGTGTGTCATCAGCACTTGGCCCAGAACCTTGGTGATTCAACTGCTCATTCAGATTTAAAAGTTCTGAGAGACTGCCTCCACCACCCACTCTGGTAGTAACCTTTAAAAGTTATGGAAACTTGCCATTTGGCAATCTACTCAAAGAACTGTTTAATATTGTCCAAAACTAAAATTGATGATCTCACTGGTTTCCATTCAGGCAACTTACTGAACTTAGTCAGCAATCAATTACCAAGGTAGTTCAGATGTGCCCGTCATTGCAAGGTTTGGCACAAAAGTTCCCCACTAACGATTTTCATGCTTAATATTTTAGTTGGTGTTGCCAGCTACAATTTGTGGCCATAGTTAAATAGCAATGAAGGATGACTTCATTTCTTGACTAGACTTCTGTAGATCCTGGTGGGAGGTTGATGGCACAAATGCTCATGTAATACAATGAGGTTGATGTAAGACTGTTGAACAAGCCAAACTCACTCCCATCAAGGACTGGGCAGTACACTCATTCAGCACTTGATGGCAAGCGTAGGCAAGAGGCTAAAGATTTGTCTGGTGCCCATGGTTCATTTTCTGTTTATATCCACCGGAGGCGAGTAGATAAGAAAGCAGGAGAATGGAATAATCCAACAGGAGGAGGAGTAAGGGAACAGTCCAGCACATGAACCAACCTCCTGTCCATTGACAATGCCAAAAGATGGCAGCCAATATCACAAAGGATCCCCATTATCTTGGTCCCAATATCTGCTCGCTGCTATTTCCGTGCAGAAGGTTCAGAAGCTGAAGGACAGCATCTTTGGGTTCAGGAACAGTTTTCCTTTCTCTGAACAAAGGGAAACATTTCAAAAAAACGTACAGTGCTTGGAGATTAATTGGGGTAAATGGGCTCATGGGTCAGAAGGGCCTGTTTCCATGCTGTTTAAAATGCCAGGCTTGAATATCTCCCCGCATGACCCTAACAATAAACTAATCACCACCTTTATTCAAAATTCCTTTATTGTCATGTAATCATACAGAACATGCACTATTACACCAAATTGCCTTCTGCCTGTCATAAGGTACACAAAGACTCTTTATTAGTCTTGCCCGGCACCCCTTACAGAAATACCAAAAGAAGAGTCCCTGAGGGTCCATGGATTTACCTCCAGCACTCCTGCAGCCTCAGTAGATGCACACACTCAGATTCAGACCATCGGCAACTCCAGGACCAGATCCAAACCTCAAAACAATCACCAGGTTTTCAGCCCTTCTTGACCTCAGCGCCCTTCCAAATACCAGCTTCGGTAACTGGTTCCCCACAAGCCAGTCTCCAGCAGCCTATAGAGGTCCCCATACCATAAGTTGCCCGCAGCTGTGAAGGCCCTCGACCAACGGGCCCTCTCTGCTTCACTGCCACGGTTATCATCTTGTAGGGTCATTGCCTCTGCTTTTCCTTTTCAACAAGGGGTGTCCTTTCCAGTTCTTGTGCCCTGCACTAACTGCAACTGTGAATATTTATCTATCCTTTTTATATTCAGTATCTCTTTATTTTGGCATATTGCAATAATTTACGCCATTGTAGTGAATGCATCTTTCTTATCTTACCACTATAGTTGCTGTGGCTCCAAAGAACTTTGGTGCATGCGCACAATATATTTGTGTACACGACAAACTCCCATCAGCAATTACCAAAGTGATAGATAACAAAGCAATGAGAAAATGTCTGTCACCCAGCAACTTGACAAATAATAAGGCCAGGAGGGGAGAAAATTTTTCATGGACATCAGGGAGGCAATGTGTTACGTAAAAGCTTAGCCATTTGCAAGAGTAATACAAATGGTGGAAAAAGGGGAATTAATTGGTTGTATATATTCATTGGAGTGACTTCATCCCTAACATCGAAGTCCTCGAGATGGCAGAGGCCGACAGCATCGAGTCCACGCTGCTGAAGATCCAACTGCGCTGGGTAGGTCACGTCTCCAGAATGGAGGACCATCGCCTTCCCAAGATCGTGTTATATGGCGGGCTCGCCACTGGCCACCGTGACAGAGGTGCACCAAAGAAGAGGTACAAGGACTGCCTAAAGAAATCTCTTGGTGCCTGCCCCATTGACCACCGCCAGTGGGCTGATCTCGCCTCAAACCGTGCATCTTGGCGCCTCACAGTTCGGCGGGCAGCAACCTCCTTTGAAGAAGATTGCAGAGCCCACCTCACTGACAAAAGACAAAGGAGGAAAAACCCAACACCCAACCCCAACCCACTGATTTTCCCCTGCAACCGCTGCAACCGTGCCTGCCTGTCCCGCATCGGACTTGTCAGCCACAAACGAGCCTGCAGCTGACGTGGACATTACCCCTCCATAAATCTTCGTCCGCGAAGCCAAGCCAAAGATATTGTAAAAGAACATAGATGGGAATGTTCTATTGTTTAAAGATATGAATGTGCAAGTTATACAAAGAATTAATGTGGGGAGGGGTGGGTAGGGTGGGGAGGAATAGTGAAGGAGTTAGATGGGTGCAAAAGGCACAACCAAAACAGTGGGGGAGTTGGCACTAGTATCTTGTATGTTGGTACCAGGAGGGGAAGGTGGGGAAGAATGCAGGGAAGTTATTTGGGGATATTTTTTGGCTATTTCTTTTATGGATTGGTTGGTTCTCTTTTTTTTAAGCTTGTTTAGGTTTTATTTGGAGCACAGTCATCTGCGTCAGGGATCCGTGGAGGAGAAGCTGGACGGAGGAAAGGTATCATGGTAAAAGAAGGAAGGAGAGGGAAATGATGGAGAGACTCTGGGGTAATGGATAAGACAATCAAATTTATGAGTAAATGGGCTAACGGATTGGTAAAGAGGAAGAGTTTTGGTGCATTTTTTTTTAAATACAAGCAGAAATAGTGTTTCCATTGGAGTCCACCTCACAAATCAAGAACACAAAGTTAAAAAAGGGGGTGGGTGGGTCAGGTGGTGATGTCCTCCTTTAGCTCCAGTGCCAGGGGAATGGCCATCCTATTAGGAAA
The DNA here is from genome assembly GCF_036971445.1 of Narcine bancroftii. Taxonomy (NCBI): domain Eukaryota; kingdom Metazoa; phylum Chordata; class Chondrichthyes; order Torpediniformes; family Narcinidae; genus Narcine; species Narcine bancroftii. Next base: position 208,966,404 of record NC_091475.1, read on the forward strand.
TAGTTTTCCGGTGGTGGGTTTGGAGTGTGGTCATTGACCCTGCTAGGAGATTTGTGAATATGCCCCGAATTTTGATGAACAATTTATAAAAAATATATTTTTGAAAGAAACAAAGGGGTGTGAGAATGTTTTGATTGGAAGGGATTTCAACTTTTGTCTGGATCTGGTCTTCGACAAGTCAGCAAGGAAGGTACAGAGGACCAGGGCACCCAAAACTACCCTAGCCTTTCTGAAAGTTTGAACTTAATAGATGACTGGAGAAGGCAACATCTAAGAGAAAGGGATTATTCTTTTTACACGAGATGACACAATTTATTTTTGGCATTGGCCCAAATGGAGGGTAGGATAGTGGAGACCAAGTACACGGCTTGGTTACTGTCTGATCATTCGCCCTTGACTCTGTCTACTGTAATGCCAGTTAAACAAGCCGCAACATATAGAGGGCACTTTAATTCATTGCTGGGAAAACCGGAATTTTGTAGCTTTCTTTGAGCTCAGATAGACTTGTTCTTTAAGAAGAATTGTCCCTCTACTGCCAATAGTTTCCTAATATGGGACACATGAAGACTTATTTAAGGGGCAAGATAATTAGATACACCAAGGGGATTAAAAAGGAGCATATGAAAGAGATAAAAGATTTGGAACAGGAAATTACCCAATTGGAAAAAGATTATCAAAGATCGGGCTCTGGGGATAAATATTGGAATTTAATATCTAAAAAGTTCAAATACAATACAAACATATAGGATAAAAAAGATGATCGAAACAACAGCTGGGAGAAACGCTCATAAAGTCCTGTCCTGACAGGAGAGGATGGAAGAGGTTTCAGGAACAATTAGTGAGATTCAAATGGGGGAAAGAGAAGATTTCAAATAAATCAAAAGAAATAAATGAAACATTTAGAAAGGTCTATACAGAGTTATATAAATCAATAAATGGGAGACCCTGCCAAAATAGATGATTTTTTGTCGACATTGGAACTACCAAATTTGGATAAAGATGAACTAGAGGGGCTGAGTGCCCCTTCTCTAGAGAAGAGATTCCTGGGCTCATCGCAGGCCAACAAATCACCAGGGGACGATGAATTTGATAAAGAGTTTGAGGATCTTTTAATGCCTCTTATTATGGGGGTAGTGGACCAGGCGGCGCAGATTCAAACCCTCCTGGAATCTTTCTCAACAGTAATCATTACATTGATCCCCAAAAAAGACAGGGACCCATTGAATCCTGCCTCTTATAACCCATTCATTACTGAACATAGATTATAAAATTATAGCAAAGGTAGTGGCCAAAAAGTTGGCTCAATATTTACTGAGATTAATAAATCCAGACCAAGTGGGATTGGCAAAATAGAGACAATCAGCAGATATCACATGAAGATTACTTAATATAGTGCGTCAGGCACAGTTGAGGGTGGACCCGGGCATGGCTGTAGACCTGGATGCAGAGAAGGCCTTTGACAGACTGGAATGGGATTTTTTTTAAATTTAAAGTATTGGAAAGATTTGGATTGGGACAACCATTCACAAATTGGGTAAAGATGCTATATCATAAGCCTCAAGCTAAAATTATACAAATGGGCAAATGTCTCCAGTGTTCCCACGAGGCAGATCCAGTAGGCAGTACTGTCCGCTGTTCCCAGCATTGATTGTATTGGCTATTGAACCACTAGCAGAAGCCATTCGGTAAGATACAGATATAAAAGGGATCAGAGTGAGCCACGAGGAGAACAAAATCAATTTATTTGTTAATGATGTGCTTGTATATTTGACAGACCCAGGGGATGGGAGTCATTGGCCAGGCTGATGACCACACTGGAGGATTATGGCAAGATCTCAGAAGGAGGGGTGAGGAGCAAGTAACTGGGTTAATTGGTCATGGTCCAATAAAAAGAGGGTTAGGTAAAGGAGTGGCCAGTAAAGAGTGGCTCAGTGAGTGAGTGGCACAGCGAAGGAATGGGATATTGAGGCATCGGCGAGCAGAGACTGAGGTCGAGCTTGTACAGATTCAAGTAGGCCTGTATATTTGTCTCTTTATTCTCTTTTTTTCCCTCTCTTTTTGAGTTGAGAGGATGAGAGGAAATGATTGTGAGAGCAGTTTGCTGTTCTCAGTGCTAGGTGTGGGGGGACCTGCAGTCTTCTAGCCTCCCAGATGTCCATGTCCACACTAAGTAATGCTGAGCTACAGTTTCTCAGGGACCGTGTTAGGGAACTGGAGCTGCAGCTCGACGACCTTGCCCTGGTCAGAGAGAATGAGGAAGTCAGAGACAGGAGTTACAGCCAGATGGTCACTTCAGGGCCACGGGAGGAGGATGTGGGTTACGGCTAGGAGACAGAAAGGGAAGAGTAAGGTACTAGAGAAGACCCCTGTGACTGTAACCTTTAACAATAGGTACTCCTCTTTGAGTACTGTTGTGTGGGGTCGGAGGGGGGGTGAGGAGGAAACAGCCACCAAGCTGAGGAAAGCAACAGTGGCTGTACTTCTGGCACAAGGTCGGCCTCTGTAGCTCACAAGGGTAGGGAAAGGAAGAGGGCAGTGGTTATAGGGGATTCAATAGTTAGAACACACTAAGGAGAAACTGATGGTGGTTTGCCTCCCTAGTACCAGGGTCTGGGATGTAGCTTCCCATGTCCAAGACATCTTAAGGTGGGAGGGAATTGAGCCAGAGGTTGTGGTACAAGTTGGTACCAATGGCATAGGGAGGAAGAGTGTAGAGGACCTAAAAAAAAAAATGAGCGTAGGAAGTTAGGTAGGGAGCTAAAATGAAGGATCGCAAAGGGAATAATCTCTAGATTACTACCTGTGCCACATGACAGTAAGTAAGGGCAGGAACAGTATAAGGTGAAGGATGAATGTGTGGCTGAAGGGGTGGAGCAAGGGGCATAGATTTGAGTTTTTGGATCACTGGGATCTTTTTTGAAGGAGATGGGACCTGCACCGAATGGACAGGTTGCATCTGAATTCCAGAGGGACCAGGATCCTGCCGGGGGCATTTAAACTCGAACAGATGGGGGAAGGGAACCAAATAAACGAGAACAGCAAGAAGAGGGTTAGACTGCAAACAGAGGTTTGTAGACAAAGTTTGGGGGTGGATAGACAGGTGATTGAGAAGGAAAATGATCAGTACGGTAATGGAGGGGAGATGATGGAAAGAAATAACAGAGTTGACCATAAAGATAAGGACAAATGGAGAGAAAGATGTGTGAAATCTCTGAAATGCATTTACTTTAATGCTAGGATTATTGTAAGAAAGGTGGACAAGCTGTGGATAGACACTTGGCAGTATGATGTGGTAGTGATTAGTGAGACGTGGTTACAGGACGGTTGAGACTGGCAGCTAAATATTCCTGGATTGCGCTACTTTAGGTGTGATAGAATTGGAGGGGTAAGAGGGGGTGCTGTAGCATTGCTTGTCAGGGAAAATATTACAGTGGTGCTTAGGCGAGATAGATTGGAGGGCTCGTCAAGGGAGGCCATATGGGTGGAATTGAGAAATGGGAAAGGAGAATCAAAACAGGATATATGCAGTAAATGGGAGGGCATTTACAGAATGCAGAAGAAAAGAAAGATCTAGAAATAACAGTTCATCATTCTTTGAAGGGAAATCTCATGTTGTTAGAGTGAAGAAAGCTTTTTGTATGCTGCCCTTTATAAATCAAAGCATAGAATATAGGAGTTGGGAAGTGATGTTGAGACTATTCAAGGCATTGATGAGGCCAAATTTGGAATACTGTGTGCAGTTCTGGTCACCAAATTATAGGAAGGATATCAATAAGGTAGAGAGGGTGCAGAGAAGATTTACTAAAATGTTGCTGGATTTCAGAATCTATAATACAAAGAAAGATTGAGTAGATTAGGTCTTTATTCATTGGAGCATAGAAGGTTGAGGGGAGATTTGATAGAGCTACTTAAAATTATGAGAGGGATAGAGTAGATGTGATTAAAGATAGCTCTTTCCCTTGAGGGTAGGTGAGATTCAAACAAGAGGTCATGAGTTAAGGGTTAGCGGACAAAAGTTTAGAAGTAACATGAAAGGGAACTTCTTCACTCCGAGAGTGGTGGCTGAGTGGAATGACCTTCTGGAAGAGGTGGTTGCAGCAGGGTCAATTTTGTCATTTAAGGAAAAGTTGGATAGGTGTGGGAGGGGATTGGAGGGTTATGGGAAAAGTGCAGGTAGGTGGGACTAGAGTAGATCACTCAGATCAGTACAGACTAGAGGGGCCAAGATGGCCTGTTTCTGTACTGTAATTGTTACATGCTCTCTACATCACCTTTGTTGACCTCACCAAAGCCTTCGACACCGTGAGCAGGAAAGGGCTTTGGCAAATACTAGAGCGCATCGGATGTCCCCCAAAGTTCCTCAACATGATTATCCAACTGCACGAAAACCAACAAGGTCGGGTCAGATACAGCAATGAGCTCTCTGAACCCTTCTCCATTAACAATGGCGTGAAGCAAGGCTGTGTTCTCGCACCAACCCTCTTTTCAATCTTCTTCAGCATGATGCTGAACCAAGCCATGAAAGACCCCAACAATGAAGACGCTGTTTACATCCGGTACCGCACGGATGGCAGTCTCTTCAATCTGAGGCGCCTGCAAGCTCACACCAAGACACAAGAGAAACTTGTCCGTGAACTACTCTTTGCAGATGATGCCGCTTTAGTTGCCCATTCAGAGCCAGCTCTTCAGCGCTTGACGTCCTGCTTTGCGGAAACTGCCAAAATGTTTGGCCTGGAAGTCAGCCTGAAAAAAACTGAGGTCCTCCATCAGCCAGCTCCCCACCATGACTACCAGCCCCCCCACATCTCCATCGGGCACACAAAACTCAAAACGGTCAACCAGTTTACCTATCTCGGCTGCACCATTTCATCAGATGCAAGGATCGACAATGAGATAGACAACAGACTCGCCAAGGCAAATAGCGCCTTTGGAAGACTACACAAAAGAGTCTGGAAAAACAACCAACTGAAAAACCTCACAAAGATAAGCGTATACAGAGCCGTTGTCATACCCACACTCCTGTTCGGCTCCGAATCATGGGTCCTCTACCGGCACCACCTACGGCTCCTAGAACGCTTCCACCAGCGTTGTCTCCGCTCCATCCTCAACATCCATTGGAGCGCTCACACCCCTAACGTCGAGGTACTCGAGATGGCAGAGGTCGACAGCATCGAGTCCACGCTGCTGAAGATCCAGCTGCGCTGGATGGGTCACGTCTCCAGAATGGAGGACCATCGCCTTCCCAAGATCGTATTATATGGCGAGCTCTCCACTGGCCACCGTGACAGAGGTGCACCAAAGAAAAGGTACAAGGACTGCCTAAAGAAATCTCTTGGTGCCTGCCACATTGACCACCGCCAGTGGGCTGATAACGCCTCAAACCGTGCATCTTGGCGCCTCACAGTTTGGCGGGCAGCAGCCTCCTTTGAAGAAGACCGCAGAGCCCACCTCACTGACAAAAGGCAAAGGAGGAAAAACCCAACACCCAACCCCAACCAACCAATTTTCCCTTGCAACCGCTGCAATCGTGTCTGCCTGTCCCGCATCGGACTGGTCAGCCACAAACGAGCCTGCAGCTGACGTGGACTTTTTTACCCCCTCCATAAATCTTCGTCCGCGAAGCCAAGCCAAAGAAAAAAAAAAATATATGGTAAATTTGGACAAATGCGAAATCAGCCCTCTACAAATAGGGACTACAGACAATATCAACAAGGGAGCCAATTTAAATGGCCACAAGAGGGCATCAAATATTTTGGGTCAAAATGTATAAGGATTTACATAATTTATATAAACACAATTATCTCCCTTTGCTCTGGAAGTTTGAGGAGGACCTTGCTAGATGGAGAACCCTGCCCATAACTTTGGTGAGTAGGGTTAACTGTATTAAAATGAAAGTAATGCCAAGACTACAATATCTATTTCAGCACTTGCCCATTCAATTGCCCCAAAGCTTCTTTAAGACACTCAGTGGATGTGTCAGGAAGTTCTTGGGAAACAGTAAGGTGGCTAGGGTCTCCATGGAAAAACTGACTTAGGATTACGAACTGTGAGTTTGAAAATTTCTGCCAGACTTTAAAAAATACTAGTGCGTGGCCCAGTTGAGTTAATTGCTCCTCTCGATGAGGGGAGTTGTACCCCATCCTGGACACAAATTGGACTACACATGGTAGGAGAAAAGATGGCAGGAGAGTTATTGTATAAGTGGGACACTAAATTGATATCAATGAAAACGGATAACCCCATATTAAAACATGCAATTCAGACATAGAGAAAAAAATCAATGTATCAGACTAAAGGTGGGGTTGTCTCCTAAAACTCCCTTGTCCCAGAATATGACTATTGATAATAAGATCCTGGACACCTTGTGCCAGAAGGGGATCAGGTCTAACGAAGATTATTATGAAGTGGCAGGGGTGGGGGGGGAGATAAATGGCTCATGTCATTCGAACAGCTGAGGAATGTATGATTTGCCAAATAAAACTTTCTGCTATCTTCAGCTAAGATCTTTCTTAAGGGATAACCTGGGCTTGTCTATGACCCTGCCTGTGTGCAGTGACATGGTGATTCTAATTTGAAGGAGGAATATATGCAGGTTTACCTCTATAATGTACCTCCTATTCCAAAGTGAGGCCCCATGCTCACATAAGGCAAAGGGAAAAGTAGGAGTTATACTTGGGCACAATTGACGAGTGGTGCTGATCGGGCCTGTGTTGGGGCAACATGACGGCAGTCATTAATGCCAGGTACAGGTTGGTGCAATATATCTTGCATCAGCTGTACCTCACACCACAAAAATTACATAAATCTAAATCAGAAATTTTGGAAATGTGCTTTAGGTGTGGTGTGGAGATTGGAACCTTTATCCATTCAACCTGGCTGCGTAGAAAGGTGAGATCCTTCTTGGAGGAACTGGGGTGCATTCTGAAAAAATTACAAAGGTGGGTTTTCCACAAGATTCGGAATTGTACCTTCTGGGAAACATTATGGACGTGTGTTTTAAACCAGCCAAGTACCAAATTCAGTTTGTGAAGGTTGCATTGTCGGTAGCCAAGAAATGTATAGTAGTCACATGAAACTACGACTCCCAACTAAATATTACACGATGGAATATGGAAATGCAGGGTTGTTTTTCCCTGGAGAAAATCGCGTACTATATAAGGAGGAAATATGACACATTCATTAGGGTATGGCACCCCTATCTACAACAAATTGGTACGCAATTATAATTGTACCCCTTCTGAATGATAGAAAGGTAATGATGTGTGCCAGTAGTGGAATGATTGAGATAAATGAAGTGGGTCGTGTGCAGATGACGTGCTCTTGTATTGTGTTTCTTATCTTTTTTTATTTTAGGTTACTTTGGGTTTTTCTCAAGTTCCTTTAAGGGTCTATGACTTTATCAATAATTGATCTTTTGTGTTTGTTTAATTTATATAATCTTCTTGTGGTATTAGGGTATGGGGAGGCAAGAGAGAGGAGCAGGTGGGGGGAGGGGGGAAAGCAAAAATAGACTCTGAACGTTATATACCATTGCTGAGAGAGAATGTATTGTTTATTTGGATTTGTGTGAGTCTTTGAAAATAAAAAATAAAAAAAGAGAAAATGAATGGCAGTCAACCAAAATGTAACGTATTTAACCCCCAAGATCAGTGGTTCTCAACCTTTTTCTTTTCACTCACATACCACTTTAAGTATTCCTTATGCCATCGGTGCTCTGTGATTAGTAAGGGATTGCTTAAGGTGGGATGTGGGTGGGAAGAAAAAGTTTGAAAGCCACTGTTTTAATTGGACCTAATTGTCTCATTATGTGCAGGGTTTCACACTCCAAAGGAAATGGACCAATGACAAGTTTTCTCAAGCAAAATATTTCAGTAATAATTGAATCTAGAGAGCAGCGATTCTCAACCTTCCATTCCCACTCACCTTAAGCAATCCCTTAAGCAATCACAGAGCCCTGATGGCATAGGGATTACTTAAAGTGGGATGTGAATGGAAAGAAAAAGGTTGAGAACCACTGCTCTAGATAGTTAAACCGAAATGCGTAGGGAGAGTGCATCAAAGAAACCTGGTAAAAATTTCAAATGTTGCTCAAATGAATTCTGAAGACAGACTCAATGCTAGAGGAGAAACAGCCAATTACCACTGGCCAAATTAGTGCAGGACTGGAACAACAAGTCATACACATCCTGCCAACTAGATCAGTAGAATCAAACTTCAAATAGCAAGATGTAACAAATATAGTGAGGGAATATACTCAATTGAAACGGCCTCAATATTGTGAAGTTAGAAAACGGAGCAAAATAATCAATCTAAGTTAAAACTCTGTTCCAAGATTAAAGGTGCACAACCTCCAAATTATTAGCATCAAAATATTTCTCATGTCACCTGAACATGAGAAAAAATTCTGAACAAATTGTGTTAGCAGATAAGACAAAGGATTTAGTCAGCTTTTACTCATCCGATTCACTGCTCTACCAGAAAAATGTACTCTTTCCCTTAAAAAGGTGCTGTACTATGAAAAGATTTAACTTTCATATTGTACATAGTTCTGGTCACTGAGATATTAAGCTGGAAAAGGTGCAGAAAAGATTCACAAGAATGTTACCAGGACTCATGGGCTGGGACTTTTCTCCCTGGAGACTGAGGGGTGAACTGAGAGGTTTATAAAATTATAAGGGAGCATAAATAACGTGAATAGCCAGTCTTTTTCCCCCAAGGTATGGAAATCAAAAACTAGAGGGCATAGATTTAAGGTGAGATGGGAAAGTGTAAGAGGGATACATTTTTCACACAAGGATGATGAGAATATGGAATGACCTTCAAGAGACAGGTGCAATTACAATATTTAAAAGGCATTTAGACACATGCAGAGATAGGTTAAGAGGTATATGGACTGTGTTTGGGCAAATAGGACTAACTTGGGATGTTATCAGACTCCTGAATGAACCTCAGTATAGTAAAATTATATTACCTTTGCTCCATACCAACTGATCTCTCTCCAAACTCTTGCACTTCATCGGCACAGACAATTTGGGCCAAAGGGTTTGTCTCGGCGCTGTCAAACTACGATCAGCCCTTGGAGCTTGGCACCCCAAGAAAAATAAATGCCTGCCCTTGTGATTTTTTTAATTTATAATTTAGACATACAGCACGGTAACAGGTCATTTCACCCCACAAGTCCATGCCGCCCAATTGACACCCAATTAACCTACACACCCTGTAGGCTTGAGGATTCTGGAGCCCTCGTGGAAAATCCACGAGGACGCGGGAGAATGTACAAACTGCTTACAGACAGCATGGGGTCCCGATTGCAAAGGCGCTGTGGTAACCCTGCCGTCCTGTTCCTTTTCTCAAAACGACAATATTTACATAAGTTAAATAACATTTTTCTAATTACAGCAATATTATTGCAAATTTTAACAGTGCATGACAGGTAGCATTGTAAAAGATCAATGGCCTGGTTAGTAACTTACTGTGAATTACCAATGCATCATTTATCATCCATGGGAAAAGCAAGGACAGGTCCAAATCGACAATAAATCAGAAGGAGCATTACAAAAAATAGTGTTTACCTTTTTGCTATACACCCTTTCCTTTCTTCATTCATCGAAGAATCTTTCACTTGTAAGCAATGTCGTTTACTTGCGAATGCTTTTTCTAGATGATTACGAAAGGAATTCATAATTCAGATTTTATTTACAATGAACAGTCCAGAGATTAGAAAAACATTTTTTTTAAATCAGTTCATACCTTACCTAGTTACAATAATTAGTACAAGTCTTTCAATGGAAAATTAGTAACTGTTCTTGAATCATGAATCTTGCTCAATATTTTTCAGCCATCCCTGCCAACTTCACGTTAAATGCAGTCACTCACTTTGTTTATATATATGTAATTTCCTCAGTATTTCAAGCATAGGATTGCAATTTGTCATTTGTGACAGGATGGAATTATTTTCCAAGTTAAAATTAAGAAAATATATATTAGAGACATTCACATAATTGGTTTCAAGTAACGGTAATAAATTGAGGAAGCCAGTTAACAGTGGTGATAAAATGAAAGGCCAATGTGACATTTCCCTTCCATAGGGTCATTCTTATAATTTATAAAAAATAAGCAATTCAAATCTTCACCCCAAGCGCTTGAGGCATCACTGAACTATTTACAAAACAGTGCGCAAAAGCGACCAGAAAAATATACAAAGAGAGGACATTTTGTATTTGAGCTTCATTAAGTAACTTAGCTAGGATTTACTTTCTCAATAAACTGCACAGCAGAGCCTAATTGCATGCTCAATATTATAATGATAAAATGAGGTGCAAAGACTACAGAATCAACAGGGAAATGGATTCTGGGCCAAAAGCAGACGGTTTACTGCTTGGGTCATTTTACAAAGGAAGAAAACCTCATTTTTTTAAAATAATATTCATTCGACCCATGTTTGAGGACAGGAAATCAAACTGTTTCCTTTCCTGGTCATTGTTCCCAGAAAATGTGGCACGCCAGAGTTGGAAAGAATTCCAGTGGCCTAACTTGGAGCAGTCAATGGTGGTTTCTTGAGATTATTAGTTGAGGTGCAAAAGGTCCTGATGCATATGAAGGAAGACAAAACTCTTGAGCCTGACCAGATATATTGAAGGGCACTGTGGGAAGCTAGAGAGAAAATTGCAGGTGCCTTGGCTAAGATTTAGGAATCGCCATCAAGTTCAGTGAGGTGCCAGAAGACTGGAGGGTGACAAATGTTGCACCTTTATTCCAGAAAAGCCTGGGAACTACAGGCTGATGAGACTAACGTGTTTTGTAAGTTACTAAAGAGCTTGCTTTGGGAGAAGATATTCATCCCCTTGGATGGACAAGGGCGGATTAGGGATAATCAGCATTGTTTTGTAAGTGGGAGGTCATGTCTCTCACAAACTGCTTGAGTTTTTTTCAAGGTGTGACAAGAGGTTAATGAGTGCAGAGCTGCAGGCGTATATATGAATTTCAGCACGCCATTCAACAAGGTTTCACACGGTAGGCTGCTCTGGAAGGTTGGACTGCAGGGGATCAAAGGTGAAATTGCAAAATGAATAGAAAATTAACTTCATGGGAGAAAGTAGAAGGTGATGGTAGAAGGCCATTTCTCAGACTGGAGACCTGTGACTGGTGGTGCGCCACAGGGTTCAGTGCTGGACCCATTGCCATTTGTCATCTATATCAATGATTTTGATGAAAACATACATGGCACGATAAGAAAGTTTCCAGATGACACTACAGTGTCTGGGATTATAGAAGGAAACTCGGTTGGCAAAGATGACAGCAGGATCTTGATTGTTTGGGCAGTTAGACAGAGGAATGGATGATGAAATTTAATGCAGAGAAATGTGAGGTGTTGCATTTTAGGAGGTTCAACATGGGTGGGACCCATACAGTGAGTGGTAGGGATCTGGGGAACGTTGTCGAGCAGAGGAATCTAGGAGAGCAGGCGCATTGTACTTTGAAAGTGGTGCCACTAGAATGGTCAAAAAGGTTTTCAACACATTGGGCTTCAGTCAGAGTATTGAGTGTAGAAGTTGGGAGGTCATGTTGCAGTTGTACAAGATGTTGGTGAGGCCTCATTTAGAGTATTGTGTTCAATTTGGTCACCATGCCAAATGTTGTCAAGCTGGAGAGGATGCATAGAAGATTTGAGGATGCTGCCAAGACACTGATGGCCTGAGCCTCGGGGAAAGGTTGAGCCGGCTAAGGTTTATTCCTTGGAGCACTCAAGGAGAAGGAGTGAACTCCAACAGGTATACAAAATCACAAGCCTAATCAATCAGATGAACAGACTTTTGCCGAGAGGCAAAGCAAGTACGTGGGTTTAAGTTAAGGTGAGAGAGATTTGACTGGAACCAGAGGAGTGACATTTTCTTTTCTAGAGGGTAGTGGGTATGTGGAACAGGGTGCTGGAGGTGGTGATTGAGGCAGGGACTATTGCAATCTTTAAGAAAGAAAGTGGACAGATACATGAATAGGATGGGTTTGGAGGGATATGGGCCAAATGCAGGCAGGTAGGACTAGAGTGGGTGGGACATTTTGGCTGGCGTGGGCAAGCTGGGCCAAAGGGCTTGTTTCCCTCCTGTATGGCGACAGTACCACTTTCATCAGGTTAGAAATGCCGCAGATGCTAACTGAAATAACCACATCCTTACTTTCAATCGCAGTAAGAGTTTGATAACATTTAAAGACGATAAAAAGGTAGATATTAAATTGAAAATGTATAGAGATTCTCAAATTCCACAATTACAATAAACTGATTAATTTTACTTCATCCTGCAGAATCTTCCTCACAAACAAACATAAGAAATAGAAGCAGGAGTTGACCATCTGGCCCTTCGAGCCTGTTCTGCCATTCAACAAGATCGTGGCTGATCTGGCTATGGACTCAACTGCACTTACCCACCAGTTCCCCATCTAAACAGAGGGTAAGATCACAGAGGTCTCCCTTTCCTCTACTCACCAGAGATGTTGCTCAAATGAGGCTTATGGAATTATTGAGGCTCCCTACCATCCATCACACAGTATCTTTGATCTTTTCTGGCTACTAACAGGAAAGAAGTACAGGAGCATCAAAAGCAGGACCACCAAGCTGGGAACTAGCTTGTTACCAGACAAATAAAAATGTACATTATTCTTAAAGCACAAAAAAGTACAAATATTGATGTGTATGTGTGATTATTGAGTGCCGTGTATTAAGTGTGTGCACTGTGGTCCAGAAAAACACTTATCTGTTTGCATGTATACTTCAAGATGATAATGAACTTGAAAGGCAAGTGATTTTTAATTATTCGCAAATGTTATTTTTAGTAAATTTATCTTTTGAATTCAATTTTTAAACATTTCATTTCTATGTTACTTCAATTTTATCATATAAATGCCTCTGAACATCAGCCACCATTGCAGGTTTCGTAATACTGGAGAAACTCAGCAGGTCAGTGTCCTTCATGTAGCAAAGGTAAAAATACAGAACCAACATTTCAGGCTTGAAAGGTATGAAAAAATGTCGGCAGGCGTCTGAATAAAGGGGAAAGGGCTCTTTGCAGATTTCACCAGTTTGACAAAAAGGCAGAAACCAGCAACTATAAAGTGGTGTTCCTCAAGAACACAGGGCAAAATTAAAAGCAAAGCCTGTCCTCTGGTCCAATTTGACCATCAAACATTACTGAAAAGCCAAACTGGAAAGGAAGAGCAGACATTGAAAAAACAGTTGATCAATGCTTCTCTTTCTTGCATCCTTTTCTCGAAATGCAACCCATAGAGATCACTAACCATCTCTGGCACAACCTTATCCCTTGCACTATTTCCATTTTTCATCCTTAAATGCCACAGTAACAAATACAAACAGAGCTTGGGACCATTTGGCCTTGATGGCCTTGCACCTTATCTCAAAATTTTCCAGCACATTGTTAGCATCAAGACCACCAAGTACCACCAAGCTGCCACCCTGTTATTACCTGTCCATTTCCTCTTCTTTGCAGGGAAACACATCAGATGTGCCCCTAAAGAAATGTCACTTGCTCAGAACTCGAGCCAGTGCCTCTAAAATGGGATTTCTTATTCCCTTTTACAGTGATAGAAGGAAGTCATTCAGGGCAACATATTCCAGCCACTGGCAACACCAGACAGCATCTGCAGATTATATGAACTATGTGGCCAGAAAGTATACTTCACACACTTTGGTTTCATTTCACTGTTCACTTATTAAGAGCACACTGAGATTTTTCTGGGAGGCCAAGCTTGCAAAACCCTTAGTCATCTCTGGCTTTAATCTAAAGGGTTACCACACATCACAGCAGGTTTTTAACTGGAAGATTAACACTGGTATGGTCTTAGTGTTCAAGTTGTGCTTGCATTTCATGGACACATTCCTGCCTCTCAATTAGAATTTTCTCTTCCATTAATCAAGTACCATGACAAGGTTTCTTAACAAGGTACTGTACAGCCATCGCATGAACAATAGATGTAGAAAGGTTGTTTCCTGTGATGGGAGAATCTGGAACAAGAGGGCACAACTTCACCTTGCCATTTCCACTGGCCTACTCACAGATTGGGATGCTTCTGATCAGTTTCTGGTACTGCTTTTCACCCATTTGAGAGACAGCTGATGCTGGAATATGGAGCCACAAACAACGTATTTGAGAAACAGCAGTCCCGATGAAGGTTTCCAGTCTGAAACTTCAACCATTCGTTATCTCCCACCAAGTTGCTCCAGCTGATTGCTTGTTGTTCCTCGATTAATCCCCTGGAATAAGCTCTCACAATTCATTACGTCTGCAGGTGGTAAACAGCGACAATATAGCGTTTAGCTCCTCCATAAGCAGATGTCTGCAACTACCACCAACACAACCAAATCTCTACCTCATTCCTTAAACTTGTTCTGGTTCCCTTGATAAAGGGCTCAAGCCCAAAATGTTGGTTATACGGTTATATAGTTATATGACACTGCATGACCTGCTGAGTTTCTCCAGCATTCTGTTTTGACTGCTTCCCCTGGCACAGTGTGTATTCCAATTTCCTTATTTCCTCATATCCATGGATTTAGATTGGGTAGGCATCTAGTTTACTCTTTTTCGGTCAGATTTGGCTTGACTGCAAGGCCCATTGCTCAGAATCTGCCACAACTGCACAAGAACAGAAAACTGAAGACTTTCCCATCATTTCCAGTTTCACCACCAGTTGTGAGCACTCTAATTTGACCATTTCCCTTCCTGCAGAACTCCAGGCCAGGTGAAATTTTGAGAATACAGAATTTGTATGATCCTGTCAGGATTAAAGGCAAGGTTAGCAGGCGTAGGGAACCTCAATTTTCAAGGGAAATTGGGGATCTGATTTGAAAGAGAGGTGAATAGCAAGTATAGGCAACATGGAGTAAATGAAGTACTTGAAGCATATTAAAAAAAATGCAAACAAAACCTCAAAAAATCAGGAAGGTTAAAGAACAGACATGAGGTGCTTTGGCAGACAATGTGAAAGAAAATCCTAAGGTTTTCTATAGGTATATTAAGAACAAAATTGGTCCCCTCGAAGATCAAAGTAGTCATCTTTATATGGAGCCAAAAGAGATGGGGGAGATATTAATTATTTTTTTAACCCCATCAGTATTCACTCAGGCAAACAAGCAGTGAGGTCATGGGCACCCTACAGAATAAATAGGAGGAAGTGCTTGCTGCCTTAAAGCAAATAAGGGTTGATAAATCACCAGGGCCTGATAAGATATTCCCTCAGACCTTGAGGGAGGATAGTTCAGAAATTGTAGGGACTCTGGCAGAAATATTTAAAATTTCCTTACCCACGGGTGTGGTGCCGGAGGATTGGAGGGTAGGTCACATTGTTCCATTGGTTAAAAAAGGCTCCAAAAGTAACCCTGGAAATTATACGCCAGTGAGCCTGACTTCAGCAGTAGGGAAATTAGTGGAAGGTATAACATAACATAACAATTACAGCACGGAAACAGGCCATTAGGCCCTTCTAGTCCGCACCGAACCAAACACCCCTATCTAATCCCACCTCCCTGCACAATGCCCATAACCCTCCATCTTCTTCTCATCCATATACCTGTCCAACCTTTTCTTAAATAATACAATTGACTCCGCCGCCACTATTTCTCCCGGAAGATCATTCCACACAGCTACCACTCTCTGAGTAAAGAAGTTCCCCCTCATGTTACCTCTAAACCTCTGCCCCTTAATTCTTAACTCATGTCCTCTTGTTTTAAACTTTCCTCCTCTTAACGGAAATAGTCTATCCACATCCATTCTATCTATCCCTTTCATAATCTTAAATACTTCTATCAAATCCCCTCTCAACCTTCTACGCTCCAAAGAATAAAGACCCAATCTGTCCAATCTCTCCCCATACTCCAGAGGCTTAAACCCAGGCAACATTCTGGTAAACCTTCTCTGCACTCTCTCCACTCTGTTTATATCCTTCCTATAATTAGGCGACCAGAACTGCACACAGAACTCCAAATTAGGCCGCACCAACGTCTTATACAATCTCAACATCACCTCCCAACTCCTATATTCCATGCAATGATTGATAAAGGCCAGCATACTAAAAGCCTTCTTCACCACCCTATTCACGTGAGTTTCTACCTTCAGGGAACGATGTACCGTCACTCCTAAATCTTTCTGCTCTTCTGTATTCCTCAATGCTCTCCCATTTACCACGTATGTCCTATTCTGATTCTTCTTACCAAAATGAAGCACCTCACACTTATCAGCATTAAATTCCATCTGCCATTTTTCAGCCCACTTTTCTAAGCAGCCCAAATCCCTCTGCAATCCTTGAAAACCTTCTTCATTATCCACTATTCCACCTATCTTAGTATCGTCTGCATATTTACTAATCCAATTCACCACCCCATCATCTAGATCATTAATGTATATAACGAACAACAATGGGCCCAATACAGATCCTTGAGGCACACTACTGGTCACTGGCCTCCAACCTGACAATTATCCACTACCACTCTCTGGCCTCTCCCTTTCAGCCAATGTTCAATCCATTTGACTATCTTAAAATTTATACCTAAAGACTGCACCTTCCTAACTAACCTTCCATGTGGTACCTTATCGAAGGCCTTACTGAAGTCCATATAGACAACATCCACTGCGCTACCCTCATCCACATTCCTAGTCACCTCTTCAAAAAATTCAATCAGATTGGTCAAACATGACCTTCCTCCCACAAATCCATGTTGAGTGCTCCTGATCAGACCCTGTCTATCCAGATGTTTATAAGTACTATCTCTAAGAATTTTCTCCATTCATTTACCTACCACAGACGTCAAACTTACAGGCCGATAGTTGCCAGGCTTCCTCCTTGAACCCTTTTTAAATAACGGAACCACATGCGCAATGCGCCAATCCTCCGGCACTATCCCCATATCTAATGACATTTAAAAAATTACCGCCAGAGCCTCTGCTATTTCCTCCTTCACTTCTCTCAATGTCCTGGGGAAGATCCCGTCTGGTCCCGGAGACTTATCCACCTTTATATTCTTCAAAAGCCTTAAAACTACACCTTTTGTAATCTCTATATTCCCCATATTTACCCAATTTGCTTTTTTTTATCCCACATCTCCCAATATCCTTCTCCTTAGTGAATACCGAAGAAAAGAAACTGTTCAATATCTCCCCCATTTCTCTAGGTTCCACACACAGTTTTCCACTCTGATTTTCTAAGGGACCAATTTTGTCTCTAGCTTTCCTCTTACCATTAACATATTTGTAGAACTCTTTTGGATTAGTTTTCACCCTGCTTGCCATAGTTTTCTCGTACCTTCTTTTAGCTTTCCTAATTCCTCTCTTAAGATTCCTCTTACATTCAATGTATCTTTCAAACATCTCCTTAACTCCATGCTTCTTATATCTAATGTACGCCTCCATTTTTCTTCGAACCTCAAATCTAGCTTTTCCCCAATCAAAAACCTCAATCCTTGGCCCTGATTTCTCTCTTTCCATAATGACATTGAAGCTGATGGCATTATGATCACTGGACCCGAAGTGCTCGCCAACACTAACCTCCGTCACTTGACCCATCCCATTTGCCAACAGTAGATCTAACACTGCTCCTTCTCTGGTCGGCACCTCTACATATTGTTGTAAAAAACTATCTTGCACACATTTCACAAACTCTAACCCATCCAGTCCTTTCACAGAATGTGTTTCCCAATCTATATGTGGAAAATTAAAATCTCCCATAATTACAACCCTGTGCTTATCACAAATATCTACTATCTCCCTACAGATTTGCTCCTCTAGGTCTCGGTCCCCTCCGGGTGGTCTATAATACACCCCTACAAGTGTAACCTCCTTTCCTACTCCTCAGTTCCACCCAAATAGCCTCCGTGGATGTGCCCTCTAATCTATCCTTCCTAGGCACCGCTGTAATATTTTCCCTGACAAGCAATGCAATCCTACCTCCTCTTGCCCCTCCGACTCTATCACACCTAAAACAACGAAACCCAGGGATATTCAGTTGCCAATCACATCCCTCCTGCAACCATGTCTCACTAATCGCTACCACATCATACTTCCAAGTATCAATCCACACCTTCAGCTCATCCACCTTTTTTACAATACTCCTGGCATTAAAATATATGAATTTCAGGGATTTCCCATTTTTTAATCCCTGTTTTCCCTCATCTTTAAGAACAACATTATTTACTTTTCCTGCCAATTGCCCTTCATCTTCTTCCAGAGCATTTCCCTTCTCTATCACCTGCCCATCCATATTAAAATACTTACTACAAACTTTCATTGTTTGCATTTAGGTGTTCTAAGAGATTGGATATACAATTATTGGGATAGCCTACATGGCTTTGTGCGTGGTAGGTCGTTTAACCAATCTTGTAGAGTTTTTTTGAGGTGACCAGGAAAGTTGATGAAGGAAAGGTTGTGGATGTTGTCTGCATGGACCTTTGGCATGGTTCCTACAGCCGACAAGGTTGTCATCCTGGGCGACTTCAACGCTCGTGTCGGCAAAGACTCAGAAACCTGGCCAGGAATCCTGGGCAAGCATGGCGTCGGCAAGTGCAACGACAATGGGCGCCTCCTGTTGGAGCTCTGCGCAGAACAGCGACTTGTCATTACAAACACCCTTTTTCAGCAGAGGGACAGCCTTAAGACCACCTGGATGCATCCCCGATCCAAACACTGGCACCTCCTGGACTACATCCTGGTGCGAGAAAGCGACAAACAAGATGTGCTCCACACCAGGGTCATGCCTAGCGCGGAATGCCACACTGACCACCGGCTGGTTCGCTGCAAGCTCAACCTTCACTTCATGCCAAAGCCCAGGAACAATAAAGCCCCCAGAAAGAGGTTCAATGTTGGAAACCTGCAGTCAGACGAAGCGAGAGGAAACTTCAAACCTCAAAGCAAAGCTCGACGTTGCAACCCGCCTCATGGACCCGTCCCCTGAAACCCTCTGGGATCAGTTGAAGACTACCATACTGCAATCCACTGAAGAGGTACTGGGCTTCTCCTCCAGGAAAAATAAGGACTGGTTTGACGAAAACAGCCAGGAAATCCAGGAGCTGCTGGCAAAGAAGCGAGCTGCCCACCAGGCTCACCTTACAAAGCCGTCCTGTCCAGAGAAGAAAAAAGCCTTCCGTCGCGCATGCAGCCATCTTCAGCGCAAACTCCGGGAGATCCAAAATGAGTGGTGGACTAGCCTCGCCAAACGAACACAGCTCAGCGCGGACATTGGCGACTTCAGGGGTTTCTACGAGGCTCTAAAGTCTGTGTACAGCCCCTCACCCCAAGTCCAAAGCCCGCTGCGCAGCTCAGACGGCAAAGTCCTCCTCAGCGACAAGATCTCCATCCTCAACCGATGGTCAGAACACTTCCAATCTCTTTTCAGTGCCAACCACTCAGTCCAAGATTCCGCCCTGCTCCAGCTCCCTCAACAGCCCCTAAGGCTAGAGCTGGATGAGGTTCCCACCCTGGATGAGACATATAAGGCAATCGAACAACTGAAAAGTGGCAAAGCAGCAGGTATGGATGGAATCCCCCCAGAAGTCTGGAAGGCTGGTGGCAAAACTCTGCATGCCAAACTGCATGAGTTTTTCAAGCTTTGTTGGGACCAAGGTAAACTGCCTCAGGATCTTCGTGATGCCACCATCATCACCCTGTACAAAAACAAAGGCGAGAAATCAGACTGCTCAAACTACAGGGGAATCACGTTGCTCTCCATTGCAGGCAAAATCTTCGCTAGGATTCTACTAAATAGAATAATACCTAGTGTCGCCGAGAATATTCTCCCAGAATCACAGTGCGGCTTTCGCGCAAACAGAGGAACCACTGACATGGTCTTTGCCCTCAGACAGCTCCAAGAAAAGTGCAGAGAACAAAACAAAGGACTCTACATCACCTTTGTTGACCTCACCAAAGCCTTCAACACCGTGAGCAGGAAAGGGCTTTGGCAAATACTAGAGCGCATCGGATGTCCCCCAAAGTTCCTCAACATGATTATCCAACTGCACGAAAACCAACAAGGTCGGGTCAGATACAGCAATGAGCTCTCTGAACCCTTCTCCATTAGCAATGGCGTGAAGCAAGGCTGTGTTCTCGCACCAACCCTCTTTTCAATCTTCTTCAGCATGATGCTGAACCAAGCCATGAAAGACCCCAACAATGAAGACGCTGTTTACATCCGGTACCGCACGGATGGCAGTCTCTTCAATCTGAGGCGCCTGCAAGCTCACACCAAGACACAAGAGAAACTTGTCCGTGAACTACTCTTTGCAGATGATGCCGCTTTAGTTGCCCATTCAGAGCCAGCTCTTCAGCGCTTGACGTCCTGCTTTGCGGAAACTGCCAAAATGTTTGGCCTGGAAGTCAGCCTGAAGAAAACTGAGGTCCTCCATCAGCCAGCTCCCCACCATGACTACCAGCCCCCCCACATCTCCATCGGGCACACAAAACTCAAAACGGTCAACCAGTTTACCTATCTCGGCTGCACCATTTCATCAGATGCAAGGATCGACAATGAGATAGACAACAGACTCGCCAAGGCAAATAGCGCCTTTGGAAGACTACACAAAAGAGTCTGGAAAAACAACCAACTGAAAAACCTCACAAAGATAAGCGTATACAGAGCCGTTGTCATACCCACACTCCTGTTCGGCTCCGAATCATGGGTCCTCTACCGGCACCACCTACGGCTCCTAGAACGCTTCCACCAGCGTTGTCTCCGCTCCATCCTCAACATCCATTGGAGCGCTTACATCCCTAACGTCGAAGTACTCGAGATGGCAGAGGTCGACAGCATCGAGTCCACGCTGCTGAAGATCCAGCTGCGCTGGATGGGTCACGTCTCCAGAATGGAGGACCATCGCCTTCCCAAGATCGTGTTATATGGCGAGCTCTCCACTGGCCACCGTGACAGAGGTGCACCAAAGAAAAGGTACAAGGACTGCCTAAAGAAATCTCTTGGTGCCTGCCACATTGACCACCGCCAGTGGGCTGATAACGCCTCAAACCGTGCATCTTGGCGCCTCACAGTTTGGCGGGCAGCAACCTCCTTTGAAGAAGACCGCAGAGCCCACCTCACTGACAAAAGGCAAAGGAGGAAAAACCCAACACCCAACCCCAACCAACCAATTTTCCCTTGCAACCGCTGCAATCGTGTCTGCCTGTCCCGCATCGGACTTGTCAGCCACAAACGAGCCTGCAGCTGACGTGGACTTCTTACCCCCTCCATAAATCTTCGTCCGCGAAGCCAAGCCAAAGAAGAAGACATGAAGATTAGTCAGGAAGGTTCAGGCGCTAGGTATTCACAGTGAAGTAGTGAACTGGATTCTACAATGGCTGTACAGGAGAAGCCAGAGAGTAGTAGTGGATGATTGCTTTTCAGACTGGAAACCTGTGACTAGTGGTGTGCCTCAGGAATCAATGCTGGGACCATTGGTGTTTGTCATCTTTATCAATGATCTGGATGTTAATGTGGTAAATCAGTTCAGCAAGTTTGCAGATGAAACTAAGATTGGAGGCGTTGTGGACAACGAAGAACGTTTTCAAAGCTTGCAGAGGGATCTGGACCAGCTGGGAAAATGGGCTGATAAATGGCAGATAGAATTTAATGCAGACAAGTGTGAGGTGTTGCATTTTGGAAGGACAAACCAAGGAAGGAAATACATAAAAATGGTAGGACACTGAGGAATGCGGGAGAACAGATACATAATTCCCTGAAAGTGGCATCACAGGTGGATAGGGTTGTAAAGAGAGCTTTTGGCATATTGGCCTTCATATATCGAACTATTGATGATAGGAGTTGGGATGTTAAGGTAAAGTTGTATAAGACATTGGTGATGCCAAATTTGGAATATTGTGTACAGGTTTGGAAACTTAACTACAGAAAAGGTATCAAGAAGATAGAAAGAGTGCAGAGATTTACTAGAATGTTGCCGGGACTTCAGGAACTGAGTTAGAGGGAATGGTTAAGCAGGTTCAGACTTTATTCCCTGGAGCATAGAAGAATGAGGGGAGATTTGATAGAGGTATTTAAAACTATGAGGGGTGTAGACAGAGTAAATGTAGATAGGCTTTTTCCATTGAGAATAGGCGAGATACAAACCAGAGTGAAAGGGGAAAGTTTAGGGGGAACTTCTTCACACAGATTGTGGTGGGAGTGTGGAACGATTTGCCAGCTGAGGTAGTGAATGCAGGCTCAATGTTAACATTTAAGAAGAATATGGACAGGTACATTGATGTATGGAGGACTATGTACTGGGTGTAGGTCAGTGGGACTAGGCCAAAAAAAAAATGGTTCTACACAGACTAAAAGGGCCAAAGGGGCCTGTTTCTGTGCTGTAATGTTCAATGGAAGCAGGATGTAAATAAGGCAAGGATAAAAGACCATGAGCATATGTGAGAGGGAACCAAAGTACTGGAGCAAGTACTGTAGGACCATGAGAAACAGAACCACGGAACACTGCAGCACAGAAACAGATCTGTGTTTCTCACGGTCCTACAGTACTTGCTCCAGTACTTTGGTTCCCTCTCACATATGCTCATGGTCTTTTATCCTTGCCTCATTTACATCCTGCTTCCATAGAACACCACACTGAAACATGCACGCTGGACCATCTAATCTATGGAAAAATACTTTCAATGCCATCTGGTTGCAGAGTGCCTAGAAGGAATATTAGAGTTTATTCCTTCAACTTGTTGGTAGCTTCAGTTTGGCAGTGCATGAGGCTGTGGACAGACACGTCATAGAAATAGACAGACACAGAACATTACAGCACAGAATAGGGTCTTTGGGCCACAACCTTGTGCCGACCTATATACGTGTTCAAATAATGAGCCAAACCCTCCTTTCCTTGTATCCTTCTATTTTGCTTTCATCCACGTGCCTCTCCATCTCTTAATTGCCCCTATTGTTGTAGCTTTCACCACCACCCCTGGGAATGCATTCCAAGCACCCACAACTCAGTTTTAAAAAAACACTTCTGTTCAATAAAACAATGTTGGTGTAGGAATGGAGTGTGGCATTAGCATCGAGTTCTCTAGGTTCCGTTAAACCCTCCCCTGTCAAACTCTCGCTTTATCTCTCCCTGGCTCCTTTCCTCCAGCTCTCCACTCCCTTCCCTCTCTGTCAGAGAGCTGCCCCCTTCCCCATCACCTAAGCTTTTATTTTTCCTCTGTCTTCTCACCCATATCCTCTTGTCTGTTCACCTGTGTTCCTCCCCCTGCCCCTTCTTCTCTCTTCTCCTATCCCCAACTTTTTATTCAGGTGCCTGTCTGTTTATACCTTGATGAAGGGCTCAGGCCCAAATTGTTGGTTATGCCCCTTTGCTTCCTTTAGATGCTGTGTGACCTGCTGAATTTCTCCAGCACTTTTGTCTATTACATTTAATACCAATCCTACTTTTTTATTTAAAAAGTGTGAAAAAAATTTAGACATGCATCACAGTATAAGGCCTTTCCGGCCCATGAGCCTGAGCAGCCCAATTACACACAATTAACCTACAATCCCTGGTTCATTTTGAATGGTGGGAGGAAACAAATACACACAAGAGGCAAACATACAAACTCCTTACACACAGTCCCGATGGCTTGTGTTCTTACAGCTTAGCACTAACTAAGCTAATTGTGCCGTGCTTTCACTGAGGGGGAGAGGGTAGCTCTCTGAATGGGGAGGAAAGGGGGTGGAGAGCTGGAGAAAAGGAGGAATAGGGAAAGAGGAAGAGAGAGACAAGCCTCAAGAAATTAGAGAAGTCGATGTCAATGCTATCTAGTTTAAAAGTGCCTGGGCAGAATTCTTTCCACATCTTCATCAAATGCCCCAGATTACACCACTCAGTTGCAGATATGGAACGGCTTACAACTTACCCACCAAGAGATTTTTGGTCTGTGGGAAAAAACTGATGCACCTGGGTGGATATAGATTCTACACAGAGAGTACCCAGAGTCAGGATCAAACACAGGTAGCTAAACTGATCAGTGGCTCTACCTGAAGCACTATTAACAATGCTCATATCAAACAGCATACTTCTTCACAAATAAAAGTGGGAATGTGGACATACTCAGCACTGCTGGAAGGTTATCTGTTTCTTGGCCCACATATGGTTTTGCTTTAGATTTCCAACATTACCGTTTTGGTTACTTCTCAGAGCTTGACACACCTTGCATTCCAAAAGAAATATTTATAGAGAGGATTTACTGGAAAATAATATGAAGGTTTCTCAAGTGAAGATATTTATCTAACAAGCTTCAGGATGTCTTCATTTCTTCTTTTATTCAATATTAGCTCAACATCTGTCTACTATGTCAAGAATGCCACAAGGGAAAGGAAGTCACTGAGGCCTCTGAAGTCTGAGGAGATTTGGCATGTTATGTACTCCATGAAACTTCTACAGGTGTACTATGGGAGGAATATTGACTGGTTGCATCATGACTTGGTTTAGTAATTCGAGTCTCCGGGAATGCAGAAGACTATAGAAAGTAGAAAACACAGCCAAATCCACCACAGGCTCCAACTCCAACCTATTGAAGATATGTCCAATGTGCTACCTGAAGAACCCCCATCACTCTGGTCAATCTCTAATCACTGCTGCTACTTTGTGAAGGTAGAAAAACCCAAGGTCCAGCACCTCTACATTCAAGAACAGTTTTCCCCAATGGGTATCAAGCTCTTGAACCTCCCCTTATTACCCGAACTAAACTTCCTTGGCACCACAAAAAGACCTGTGAGCTCGTGAAAACCTTTCTCCTCCCTCTTGTATCAACTGTAACTGTAAATACAGTAGTCCCCCCGCCTATTCGTGAAGGATGTTCCAAGATCCCCAGCAGATGCCTGAAACCACGGATAGTACCGAACCCTATATATATGTTTTTTCCTATACATACAAACTTGTGATAAAGTTTAATTTGTATATGAGGCATAATAAGGAGATTAACAATAACTAATAATAAAATAGAACAATTATTACAATTTTTTTTAAGTTACTTGAACACAAGGCACTGTGATACCGCAACAGTCGATCTGAATACAATCTGTACTGTATTTTCCAATCGCGCACAACTGAAACCGTGGAATGCAAAACTGCGGATGGGGGGATCCACTGTATTATCTTTTATATTTTTCTTTCTGTACACCAATTTAAGCTAAACAAAAGTACCTGCTTGGCCACAGAAATTAAGGATCTTGATGCATATGTATATATGTGCATGGCATTAACACAATAGAACAGATCGAACAAATTAAGAACAGAATTAAAGATGGATTTTTGAAGTAAAACCTATAGAGTTAGAATTTTTTAGTATTTTAATAGCACTGGTTTAAATTCACATTCTATGCTCTTTTTGCAGCTGCCTCTTTAAGTGGCCATTACAGAGATGCACAAACTACAGGCTGACTGAAAAAGACATTTATTCCATTCTAAGTTTTTCCGAACAAATTTTCTCCTTGCCATTTATTAACCACTCCTTGCTGGAGTTCAATTTCAGATTTCCTGCTCCATCTCGTCAAAAAAATTTCCATGTTAAAATCAAAGTTACTTACAGACAGTTCCAACAGGTACAAGTTCAGCAATTGGGCTTTATTTTCCAATTCCTATTATGGATCTCAATTGAATTATTCAACCTGGAATCATGGAGAATTTTGGGAGTTCACTGTTGAACAAGCCCTCAGCCTGCCAGTGAAGTACAACCACTTGAAGCCAAAGAGGGAGATTTGGATTTTTTTTAAATAAATGAGACAGTTGTAGGAGATGAGCAGTAAAAAAATGTGCGCAATTCGTGTTGTACAACACTGGAGTCAAGTCGAAACATTTTCCTTGTCTAAGACCGGCTAACTTGAGCAAAGAAATCTGTGGATCAGAATTCAAGACAAGGCAACAACTTCTCAGTCTACTCCAAACCTTCCAGCTTGCATTTCATCATATGGCGGGGGTGGGGAGCAGATAACAAGCTTTCACTCCTTAAAATCCGGTTTTTTTGTGTGAGAGGAAAAAAATGTACATGTTTTAAATCTGATGACTCAGTTCATGTAACATTAATTGAAAATCAGAATAGATCCATCTTATCAACAGTGAACCACATATATTTTTGGGAAATATAGAGCACATATTTACTAATTTTTGTTTTGCACATATGATTGACTCTGTGAAGACCTCACTTCTTTGTAACCTCTAATAGATTTATCTGTATAAATGTTTTATTTCTTGGCATTCTCAAGTTTTTTTTTCTTCCTTTTTTAGGGCTGGGGGGGGTTGGGAGGGTGGATTGAAGGAGATGGGAGTATATTGCCATATGTAATAATTTTTTAAAAGTAGTTTACAATTATATGTAATTATATTGTGGTTTAAAATTTATAAAGTCTTCAGAAAAAAACCCCAAAAATAGTGAACCTCGTGCAATACTGAACTTTCTCCCAGGGAGATAAACCTAACAAACAACTTTGACTTCTTATTCACAATTCCCGATTCATTTTTGTAGTAGAGCAAAGTTAAATCCAATCATCCATGTGCAAATTTGGAGCAAATGCTGGGAAATACCCACAACACAAGAGGGGAAAGCGTGGCAGTGCACTCTCTTGTGGCGAACCGGCCCCACTTTTACCGCTGCGTGGCGGGGCAGCCATGAGAAGATGGCACTGTCAGGGGGTTCTCCCTTGCCTCATGCTTCCAGCCTAGCACGCGCCTCGGGCAGCCGTTATGACGTCACCGCGCATGCGGTGACCGAGCTCACGCTGCCCTTAAAGGGGCACGCGCTGGATTTGAATATGACATTCGTTGAGTGCATCCAATGTGGTGGCTGAGAATTTCTTTGGTGTAGCTACCGCTATATTAGTGACCCTGGCGAGCCCAGACATCGTTCTGGTCTCAAAACATGGATCCCGCGGAGATCAACGCCATTGCTATCAAACTGACCCCTCTCTGGACCCATCGCCCGCGTACGTGGTTCTGGCAGGCGGACGTGTAGTTTCGCCTCAGGAACATTTCCACAGACGCGATGATGTTTTACCACGTCATGAGCGTGCTAGACAAGGAAGGAGACTGCGGCCAGGGTGGACGATCTCATCCACCACCCACCAGCCACGGGTAAATATTCTGCCCTCAAGAATCTTCTTCTGGGCACATTCGGTCTCTCCCCACAACAGCAGACCTCCAGACTCCTGCACCTGGACGAATTGGGCGACCGAATGCCATCAGCCCTCATGGATGACATGCTGGCGCTGGTGGAAGATCACAAGCCCTGCTTCTTGTTCCGCCAGATCTTCCTGGAGCAGATGCTCGAGGATATTCAGCTCCTGCTAGGAGACAAGGACTTCACGGATCCATGCACGGCGATTCGCAGCCTGAGCGAACACCCTCTGGCACATAAAGAGGGAGAACAAAGCCGCCCTCAGCCAGGTCACTCGTCCAGGAACCAGCCGGTCGCAGATTCCCCCCCCCCCCCAAACACAAGCCAGAGGAGCACTTGGTGCTTTTACTATCAACGCTGGGGAGCACAAGCCCGTAAGTGGAGGCAACCTTGCACCTACCAGGGAAACGACCCAGCCAGCCGCCGTTGATGGCCGCGACGGCTGGCCACACAAACAGCCTCCTGCATATAACCAATAAGTCCACCGGCTGGCATTTCCAGGTGGACACCAGAGCAGAGCCGAGTGTCTTGCCCCCAACCGCCCTCGAGACATGCATCTGAGCTCGTGGTCCCACCCTGTGGGTGGCCAATGGTTCCACCATTAAAACCTTCAGCACCCACAGGGCGCAGATCCAGATCTGGAGAGATAAATTCCGCTGGAGGTTTGTGCTGGCTTTAGTGGGTACTGCGCTGTTGGGGGCTGACTTGTTCAGAGCGCATGGCCTACTAGTCGACATGAAGGGCAAAAGACTGGTTAATGCCCACACTTTCCACTCAGTTCGCACAGACGCCATGGACACCTGCAAGTCCGAAATCGCCGCCATCAGCGCTCCCAGGGACGAGTATTCCAGCATACTCATTGAGTTCCCCTCCATCCTGCCCCCTTGCCCCAGGATGGGGTATACCACACCACAAGGCCCCCCGGTGCACGCCAAGGCCCGACAACTTCTACCCGAGAAGCTGCAGTTAGCCAAGGAGGAGTTCTCTCGCCTCCAAGAGTTAGGACAGCCCCTGGACATCCCCTCTTCACATGGTCCCCAAATCCTCCGGAGGCTGGAGACCTTGCAGGGATTACTGACGCCTGAACGACGCGACTATGCCGGACAGGTACCCAATTCCCCACATCCAGGGCTTTACAGCCAACCTCCATGGCACCCAGGTCTTCTCGAAAGTCGACCTGGTGCGAGGCTATCATCAGATCCCAGTCCATCCCAAAGACATTGGTAAGACGGCGATCATCACCAACCTCGGCCTTTATGAATTCTTGCGCATGCACTTTGGGCTTAAGAATGCGACCCAGACTTTTCAGTGCCTCATGGATGCAGTGGGTAGGGACCTGGGCTTTGTGTTTATTTAACTCAACAATATCCTTAACGCCAGCCACGACCACGAGGAACACAAGGCCCACCTCTGCACCCTGTTTGCCCGCCTGGCAGAATTCGGCCTCACGGTCAACGTGGCCAAGTGCCAGTTCGGTAAGTAGACGCTGCAGTTCCTAGGGAACACCATCTTGGCAGCAGGGACTGCCCCAGCACCAGAAAAGGTCGCGGCCGTCCGGCAGTTCCCCAAACTCACCACCCTCAAGGGCCTGCAGGAATTCGTAGGTATGGTGAACTTTTAAAATTGTTTCATCCCCAGCGCCACCCGCATCATGCGGCCGCTCTTCGCGTTGATCGCCTCGAAAGATAAAGTTCTGGTCTGGTCAGAGGAGGCAGAGAGCACTTTCGCGGCAACGAAGGACGCCCTGGCCAATCCCACCTTATTGGTCTACCCGTGCTCGGAGGCACACACTGCACTCTCGGTAGACGCCTCAGCCACTGCCGTGGGAGGGCATACTCGAGCAGTGGGTTGATGAACAGTGGTGCCCGCTGGCCTTCTTTAGCAGGCACCTTTGCCCGCCAGAGCTCAAGTACAGCGCTTTCGACCGGGAGCTCCTGGTGCTGTACCTAGCCATTCGGCCACTTCCGGTACTTCCTGGAGGGCAGGCCATTCACTGCGTTCACCGACCACAAGCCCCTCACGCAGACCCTCGCAATGGCCAAGGATCCGTGGTCGGCCTGCCAGCAACTCCATCTCTCCTACATGTCAGAGTTCACCATTGACATCCGGCACAGAGCGGGTAGAGACAACGTTGTGGCAGATGCGCTCTCCCGACCGGCAATCAACACCCTCGCCCCCGGCTGAGACTACACCCAACTGGCGCAGGTGCAGAGGGAGAACTTCAAGGAAGTTTCCGCTGAGACATACGCCAGGAATTTAGTCGGCCACTGGATCGCCAGGTTCGGAGATCCAGCGCACATCACCAGCGACAGAGGCACCCAGTTCACCTCCGCCCTCTGGACTCAACTGGAAAACCTTCTGGGGGTCAAACTCCACCACACCACAGCCTACCAACCGTAAGCAAATGGTTTGGTGGAAAGATTTCATTGCCACCTGAAGTCAGCCCTCATGGCTCACCTCACAGGCCCTGGTTGGGCAGACGAACTACCCTAGGTTCTCCTCGCCATCAGAACAGTAGCAAAGGAGGATCTACAGGCGTCATCTCGTTGCCCGGCGAGTTCTTTGGCCCAGAACCCAGCTCTACGACCGAGCACCTGAACCGTAACCTGAACCTGAGCACCTGAACCTGTCCGTAGCAAGCTCGCCATCCACGCATCACAGTGCCCGAGTGACCCATCTTCCCAAAGA
The DNA here is from genome assembly GCF_036971445.1 of Narcine bancroftii. Lineage (NCBI taxonomy): Eukaryota > Metazoa > Chordata > Chondrichthyes > Torpediniformes > Narcinidae > Narcine > Narcine bancroftii. The sequence continues at coordinate 208,996,211 of NC_091475.1, forward strand.
GCTGAACTCGGTGGAATTCATTTTTGTTCGGCACAGACCACACACTGCACCTTTGCAGCGCCCGAACGGGGGCCCGTACAAGGTCCTCCAGCAGTCCGGCAAGATTTTTACTTTGGACATGGGGGCAAAAATAAAGTGTTCCCCGTAGACCTCCTAAAGGCATCACACTTGGACCTCAAGCAGCTGGTTCAGATGGCCAGGCCCAAACGCCAAGGCCGTCCGCCCAAGCAGCGGGACGTGCAAGTCGATTCTGGGGGTGGTTGTGTGGCGGCGCACTCTCTCGTGGCAAACCGACTCCACTTGTACTGGCGTGTGGCAGGGGAGCCATGAGAAGATGGCACCGTCAAGGGTTCTCCCTTGCTTCGTGCTTCTAGCACAGCATGCGTCTCGGGCAGCCATTATGACATCACCGTGCACGCGGTGGCCGAGCTCATGCTGCCATTAAAGGGGAGTGCGTGGGATTTGACTAAAACAGTCATTGAGTGTATCCAACATGGTGGCAGTGAGTTTCTTCGCTGTAGCTACCACTACAAAAGTGTAAAAGTGTGACAAACCAGGGCAACAGTGGGAAAAAGAACAGTTTAAAGCTATAGGCAGGTCCAGGAATGTACAGGTATAACTTTATCTCCAAAACATTGAAGAATATTGCAAAATCTCTGCAGAACAATGAGATGATCTGAAAATAACATCTGGAAAATGAGACTTGAATGCCAGTTTGATGAAATAATCAAAGTTCAAGGCAAAAATAACTAGAAATAAATCAAAAGGGAAACATTCCCCTGCACCCATGACCAGGAATGGATAATAGCCATCTTGCTTGGCTCACAAAGACTAGTGCATCAGTAGATTCGTACCTGGGCACATTGTGAAATTGATTCTGTTGGGCAATCGAGTTGAATAGTTAGGAGAGAGCAGATATCGCCAGAGTGGGCCGAGTCTGAGTGGTAAGGCTTTGGCTCAACAGGCTTCTGCAAGAACAAGTAAGAGGCAAGGAATAGTTGGAGTTGAAGTCAGAAAAGGCCACCCTATTCGAGGGAAAAAAAGGATTCAGCAGGTTGGCACAGGAAGAGGCAGGTTTTTTTAGATATCATATGTAGTATTTTGTTCAGTGGGAATGGGGGTGAACTCCAGATGTGGTGAATGCGGGCTCAATTTTAACGTTTAAGAGGAATTTGGACAGGTTTTGTGGATGGGAGAAGTACGGAGGTCTATGGGTGCAGGTCAGTGGGACGAGGCAAATAAAAAATGATTTGGCACAGACTAGAAGGGGTGAAGGTGCCATGTTTCTGTGCTTTAATGTTTTATGGTTCCAATGAGAACATTCATATTTTTTTACTATAAGCAGGTAAACTGCATGTTATTCTTGCATTGATTGTGTTCAAGGAGCTGCTGAAGTACCCAAAAATATACCAATTTACTAACCTGGAAAATGTGAATCTTTTGACCCCGCCTGCCTCTTAGCAACGAGGAGATTGAAATTAAGCTTGAAAATCATTGAGGCTCTAACTCATCCAAAAAAAATAGAATTAATTGTCAAATTTCGCAATTACAGTGGTAATTTTGAAAATTTAGTAATTTGCTTACTTAAAAGATGTTCAAACTATTCAAGTCAACTCCTTTGAACAAAAACAGAAGTTAAAAAGGGATACAGATAGGTTCAGTGAGTGGGCATAGAATCTGCTAAATGAAGTACAACTTGGAAGTGCTTCTACTTCCTTAGGAGCTTGCGGAGGTTTGGTATGACACCAGAAACCCAAGCAAATTTCAACCTCACCGCCTGGTAGGAGTTTATACCAATACCCCCGAGTGAAAAGCCCTGCAAAAGGTAGTGAGCACAGCTCAGGACATCACAGGCAAAACCCTCCCCACCATCGAGAACATCTACAGGGGACGCTGCCGTCGGAGAGAAGCTGTACAGAGCCTGCTGAAATAAAGGCTGTCAACAAGCAAATAAACCAGTAACTGCCATTTATTCAAGACATGCGTGCTCCTATTTAGGGGGGGGGGGGGGGGCAACAGGTTCACATGAGTGATGTCATAATACTGCTGTGAGGCCTGGCCGCTCCCCTGGCAACGCGCTCCTGCAGCCTGGAACTTCCGCGCAGTGGGGGGAAAGCCCTTGTGCCCTGCCAAGCTGGCTGTTTGCTAGGGTGATTCAGCCCGTCGTGAGCAGGGTTGACCCAGCCCACTACACCAACAATCATCAAGAGATCCATATTAGCCAGCTCACGCTCTGTTCCCTCCGCTACCATCAGGAAAGAGGTACAGGAGTTACAAGGATTATACCACCAGGTTCAGGAACAACTACTACCCATCTACCATCAACAATAAGCTCAATCAGGGTCTCATTTTTGCACTTTGTTGATTTTTTTCATGTCTGTTTTGCAGTTTGTTTACACGTGTATGTTGTGTTCAGTTTTTTTTGCACTACTGATAGAGGTAATTCTGCCTGGCCTGCAGGGAAAAGAATCTCAGGGCTGAATATAATGTCATGTTATAATATGACAACAAATCTGAAATCTGAATCTGTATATTTTGGCATGAAAACTAAAGATGCATACCAGATTGAAGCAGTCAGGTTGTCATAAGGGGAAATGTTGGATAAGCTAAGCTTGTACCTCCTGGAGGTCAGAAGGGCAAGATGGGACATCAGTGATCCTGACAGGCCTTGACAAAACAAATGTGGGGAGGAAGCCTCCTCTTCTGGGAGAATCAAGAACTACAGATTTTAAAATCTGTTTAAAAATAAAAAGTTATCCATTATGTATTGAAGGTGGCAAAAAATAAATTCTCAGAAGGTTACCAGTCTTTAAAACTCTTTTCCTCCAAGGGCATTGGCAGGAAGCAGGATCTTTGAATGTTTTCAGGCTGAGTAGGTACTTGATTAGCAGGGTGCTGAAAGGTTACCACATGCAGGCAGGAATGTGGAACTGAGGTAAACCAGATGAGAGACATTATCTGATCAGGTCGTAAAGAGAGCTTTTGGCGCATTACCTTTCATAAATCAAAGTACTGAGTACTAGAGTTGGGATGTTATGATAAAGTTATATAAGACACTGGGTGAGGCCAAATTTGGAGGATTGTGAGCAGTTTTGGTCACCAAAGTACAGGAAAAATATCAATAAAATTGAAAGAGTGCAGAGATCAACTTGGATGTTGCCAGGATTTGAGGAACTAGGTTACAGGGAAAGGTTAAATCAAGTTAGGACTTTATTCTCTGGAGTGTCAGAAAATGAGGGGAGATTTGAGAAACGCTTCCAAAATTATGATGGGTATAGATGAAGGAAGTGCAAGTAGGCTTTTTCCAGCGAGGTAAATTTAGACATACAGTAACAAGCTCCTTCGGCCCATGAGCCCATGCAACCCAATTACACCCAATTAACCTACACCCCCTGATATGTTTTGAAGGATGGGAGGAGACCATAAGCCCCCAGGGAAAACCTACATAGTCATGGGGCAAACATACAAACTCCTTATAGACAGCACGAGATTCGAGCCCAGGCCCTGATCATTGACACTGTAACTGTGTTGCGCTAACCATGCCACCTTAGGTGAGATAGAAATCAGAGGACAAAGGTCAAGGGTGAAAGAGGAGAGATTTAGGTGGAATTTCTTAACAGAGAGTGGTGGACGTATGGAACTAGCTGCTTGACTAAAAAGTTGCTGCAGGCTCAATTTTAACACGTGTTATATGCGTATTTTACAAACCAGGTACCTGTGTCGCCCCCCCCCCCCCCACTCCCGCGTGTTATATGCCTGTGTGCACTATATAAGAATATTTTTACATGTTGAAAGAACACGCACAATTAATAGCGGCCGTGAGAAGAACACACTGGCAATTTATAGTGGGAATATTACAGCGAGTTTGGGAATATACACTGATGTTTGTCTTCAGTCCCTCTGTGCTTGATAATTTAACTTTGGGGGTAGGTTAGGTGTGGGATTTGGGATAGGGTTAAGGGGATGGTTGGGGTTCTGGTTAGGGTTAGGCTTAGTGGTCCACAGCAACAGAGAGCAGGCAGTGGACCACCGAGGCAGAGCGGGACAGCACTAAAAAAAAGTTTTGAATATACTAAGAAAATTACGGTACACAGTACACTTTGACTCGAGTTGGTCTCAGAATACATGCAGTGGAGCTTACACTGCAGGTGTTCAAGGAAAATGACAAGGGGCTTGGAGGAAAAAAAAAGTCAGGACTGGAATGGCACAACATGCATTCCATGAAAATGGGAATAATTTCCCAGCATGTTAAAACACATTTGAATCTTACAGTATTGAAAAAGACTCTTCAACTTCATCCAACACTAATTTAGACTCATCTCAAATTTTTGCTCACATTCCCTTCATTTGCCACAGATTTTTTGAAATCATATAATGATGTACCAGGGATATTTTATAGCTGTTATGCGACTACCAATTTCATTTTTCAGGGGTGTGAGGAAATAAACACACCAAAGCTCACAAGTCACTTGCAGAATTTATAATATCCTCAGTAAAGTCACTGGAGGTCAGGTTTGAACCTTGATCCTAGGATATCCAGGGTAACACCTGGCTAAGATAAGACACTAGTCAATCAAAGATAGTATTTCAATCAACTCTAGGGTATTATAATACGCAACTTTAAACTGAAGTAAATACAATAGCAGAGAAACTCAGTAGGTCAGAGTGTACTTTATTTAGCAAGGAGAAAGATACATAACCAAGGTTTCTGCCCAAATCCTTCAACAAGGTACTATACGAGCAAAATGTAGGTAGCCGCCTGAATAAAATAGAGGGAGGCGCAGGTGAGGCAAGAGGTAATAGTGGATGAAGGAGAGAGGACACAACAGCAAACGGGGGTAACTCTGTGAATGAGGAAGGAAGGGATGGGAAAATGGTAGAAAAGAAGACAGAGGGATGGTGAAGAGGAGAAAAGAGTCTGGCAGAAACCAGCGAAATCTATGTTAATGCCATCCAGTTGGAGAGTGCCCCGACGGAATATTAGTTGTTGATCCTCGAATTTACGGTTGGTCTTGGTTTGAGGCCACAGACAGACATATCAGCCTGGGAGTGGAGCGCAGAAATTGAAATGGTTGGCCACTGGGAGATCCATCACTGATGTGGACAGAGCCACGGTGCTCAGTGAATGGATTTCTCAGTCTGCGTCCAGTCTCTCCAACGCAGAGAAGGGCTCAATGGGAGTATTGAATGCAGTAGATGACTCCCGCAGATTCAAATCACTTGGAAGGACAGTTTGGGCCCAGAACGGTGGTGAGGGAGAAGCTGTGAGCATAGGTGTGGCACTTCCTGCTGTCATAGAGGAAGGTGCCATGGGGGCTGATTAGTGGGAAGGGATGAGTGGACAAGGGAGTAACGAAGGGAGCGGAAACTATGGAATAGAAAAACTGACTAAAACCCAGATAAAACGTTAAAAATTGGGAGAAAAAAAAAGTCCTGCTGAAAATCTAAAGATTGAAACCTATCTGCATTCCCTTTCTCCACATGTCAGCTTGTACAATTGCTATTTATAAGTACAAGCAACTTTTAGTTATTTGTCTAATTTCCCCAGTACTGCATTTGACAGGATACTTCTACTCTTAAAGTGAAATAGAATTGTTTTCTTAAAAGTCTTTCATTTTGAAACACTATTTTCATTAAGACAGGATCCATTTCGAGCTCCCGGCAGCAGACTGACTCAACCAATTCATCATTATCTCATGGAAACAAGTTATTGGAGGCCATCACGACATCAAACTATTCATAAAGCAAGACTAAGCTAGGCAAAAACCAAGCTGATTAGGTAGCAAGGCAGGATTTAAACTTTACTTTCTCTGGCTATTTCTTCTGCAGAGAGGCGGGAACAGTTTAATGAACTGGAGTGGTCTCAAGAGACACCAATTACAAATGTGTCTATTTCTGGAAAGGAACTTTCTGGGTCAAGTCTGGCTGTTGAAGGTTTATTTTCCTGAAGACTAGTTACATAAGCCATTTTCTGTGCATTTCTGTCACCAGATTTGGACATTCCTTTGGTTTTACAAGAAAACTGGTATGCAGGATCACAATGTGGTATTTATATTGCAGGAACAAAGCCAAGCAATTTTGCTTGCCCACTTTCCAAACGCAAAATTAACTGGCAACGTATTAGCAACCACTTTATTGAGAAGGCACTCGCGTGATTCAATCCTTACTTTCTAAAGGGTGCATGATGAGAATGTAACATTAAATGAGAATTAAACAAAGGGAGCAAGAATGAAATGCTGCTCCAAGGGGGCAAAAGGACGGAGGACAACACACCTTGATAAAGGGCTCCGACCTGAAACATTGACAGACCATTTCTATCACTGGACATTGGCTGACCTGATGAATTCCTCCAGCAGACGGTTTGTTCAAGATTTCATCATCTGCAGTTTCTATGTTCTGAATGTTTGCGACTACTTCACGTATTAATGGCACAAATTTGATCTTCTATTTGGACCCTGGTAACATAGGTTCTTAGACACTATTTATCTATCAGGGCTCAATAAAACTAGTATAATGAGACCTTTCCTGGACCCAACATACTAATATTATTGTGAAGAAAGCACATCAGTGTCACCACTTCTTTAGGAGCTTGAGAATGTTTGGTATGACATCAGAAACCTTCGCAAACCTCTTCAGATCTGTAGCAGAAAGTATGCTGACGGGCTGCATCAAGGCCTGGGCAGAAAGCCTTGCAAGGCAAAACTTTCCACCGTCGAGAACATCTACAAGGAACGTTGCCGTCGAAGAGCAGCAGCAACCATCAAGGATCCCTACCACCCAGGACATTGGTTACATTTAAAGAAAGACTGGATAGTTACATGGATAGGAGAGGACTGGAGGGGTATGGACCGGGTGCTGGTCAGTGAGACTGGGAGGGTGGGGATTTGTTACGGCATGGACTAGTAGGGCCAAACTGGCCTGTCCTGTGCTGTAAGTGGTTATGTGATTATATGGACATGCTGTGTTCTTGCTGCTACCATCAGGAAGGAAGTCTAGATGCCACAAGACTCGTACAGGAACAGTTGTCACCCCTCCACTAACAGACAATTCAACAACAGTCTCTTTTACACATTGTTAATTACTGATTTTTTTTCTGTATTAGTTTATATTTCTCTCTTTAGTATACATTTTTTGAGTATAGTTGCACTATTGATAAGTAGAAAATCTGCCTGGCCTGCAAGAAAAATATCACGGTTGTATGTGATGTCATGTATGTATTCTGACAAAACATTTGAACTTGATCACTTACAGTGTAGTCAGGATAACGTTCACTCAGCCGCCAATCGAACAAAGATACAACATCAGAGAGACATCAGGGAGTGCTGTGTGATGTGCTTTACTGAAACACGAACATTCCAGACCTGGCGCTGCAGCCCAAGGGCAACACCCTCCATAGCACTGACCAAATACCGGTGTCAGGAAAAACCAGGGGAGGCAGCATTTAGGTCATCATCAATTCAAGGTGGTGCACAAACATGATGGTTATGTTCCAGCCCTGCTCCCCCAACCTGGAACATCAGGCAATCAAGTGACACTCATTCTATCTGCCGAGGGAGTTCACTGCCATCATCCTGGTTGCAGTGTATGTTCCACCCCAGGCTAACATCAGGTGGGCATTGGAGGGACTGAGCACTGTGAGACAGCACATCCTGATGCCTTCTCGACCATTGTAAGGGACTTCAATCAGGCCAACCTGAAGAAGACCAACAAACTACCATCAACACGACACATGCGAGACCAGGGGAACCAACACACTCAACAATGAAAAGCACCTACTGAGCCATACCACGACCGCACTTTAGCAAGATTGATCATCTGGCTGTACTTCTACTCCTGGTATACAAGCAGAGACTGAGGACCACAGCATCACTGGTGAAGTCAGCAAAATTATAGTCGAGGGAGGCAGAGGAGCATCTGCAGACTGCCATGAATCGGTGGACTGGAACATTCGTAGACTCGAATGAATATGCAACAGGTCTCACCGACTTCATCAAGACCTGCATGTATGTGTATACTCCCCAACCAGAAGCCCTGAATGAATTTGAGGATTGGCAACCTGCTGAGGACAAGAACAAGGGCATTTAAGGCAGGGGATCTAGATCTATACAAGACCAGGTATGACCTGCAGAAGGCTATCTCTGAGGCAAAGTGGCAATTACAGAGACCGAGATACTCCAGCTATAGCAGGGAGTGCAAGCGATTATAGCCTACAAGGTGGGTGCGATGCTTCATTACTCGATGAGTTGAACACCTTCTAATCCCACTTTAAGAACAACAACTAAACGTGCCGATTAGAATCTCTGCAAAGGCTGAGGACTCTGGGATATCTCTCAGAGGATAATGTTTTTTTTTAAACTTTATTTAAGATTTTATAACATGAGTAACATATAGATTACATTTAAAAACATTAAGAATAAAATAATAAAATTACAATACAATATCAGTAATCTTAATAAACTATACCCTCCCCAATAATTATTACACATTAATAACCCAACTCAAATTAGTCCAACCCCCTTTCCCCCCAAAATAAAGAGTGAAGAATCAATAAAGTTAATAATATATGTGAGAGAAAAAAACCCACTTACAAAACAAAAACAAAAAACATAACCTATTAAAATACTAACAGAAAGAAAAGTAATTAATACTAAGATATCAGACTTAAAAAACATATTAAATCAAACTTAAATGCATATATTTAACAAACGGAGTTAAGATGAAACATATATTTAACTCAAACTTAATATAAAAAATTAGTAAAGTTAGTAACATCATCTATCAAAAATTCTTAAACAATAATCAATTCTTAAAAAAAAATTGTAGCATGAAAAAAAGATGAAAAAAAACTCTCTATAGAGATAAACCTTCACCAAATATCAACTAACTTCACATCTATCATCATATTAGTCACATAAACCACCATCTTAAAACAAAATTCAAACCTCATTAAGAATTGTACAATTCAATTTATAACTTTCACCATTATTCCATTCGTTCTATAACTAAAATAGCAAAATAATATACACCAGAATTACCACTCTTTTCACCTTAAAGTTAAAGAAAAAATATTAAAAAAAACTTATCCATCCCATTCAATTTAAATTTCAGATATTCCTTATCTACTGAATAAACTTTACAAAAAAACCACATCAATTTTTAGTTTTTTAAACAATCAAATACTTTCTTATGCTTTTTTGTTTATATTTAAACAAAAAAAAACCCTTCACTCTTTAATCTAATACAAAAAAAAAGGAAAAAAAACGGTAGGAGGTTAAAAATACCCCCTCCCGTCTAAACCGCGCAATGCGGTAACTCCCAAAAAAAAATGGGTGTGAGATAACTCACACGTAGCAGATGACTTTCAGGAAATAGTGCATATCCAGTTCTCTCCCCCAACTCTCACTTCATCTTAAACTAACATCATCATTATTTAATATCCCTTTTTTAAAAAAAAATTAGAAAAAAAAGGACAACTCTTCTTTTAATCAGCTCCAACTGCCGAGTCACCATTACAACCATTCCTTCTTGGAGCACGGCTCTTTTCTTCCATCTCTTGTCTCCTTAGAGATCGCGGCGGACTATGTCTCTGTTGAAACTGAGTAATTGGCAGCTCTTGAGCAAATGCTATAGCTTCCTTTGGAGAATCAAAGAACTTTGGTTGGCAACCATCTTGAAAAACCTTCAAAACAGCTGGATATCTAAAGGTTGCCTTGTAACCTTTCTTCCACAACAACTCTTCAGCAGGATTGAATTCCCGTCGTTGGAACATAACTTCTTGACTCAAATCCGCATAGAAGAAAACTCGATTATTTTGAATCATCAAGGGTGATTTTCTCTGTTGTGCATTTCTAATAGCCACTCGTAAAATTATTTCTCTGTCATAATAATTCAAGCAACGAACCAAAACAGGTCTTGGACTTTGACCTGAAATAGGTCTTCTACGCAAGGCTCTATGAGCACGTACCAGTATTATACCTTCCGGGAAATGTTCTTGACCCAGCACCTGCGGAATCCATTCAGTAAAAAATTTTCTTGGGTCTGGTCCCTCCATACCTTCCGGCAAACCAATAATCTTTATATTGTTCCGTCTGGATTGGTTTTCCAAATAATCAATCTTTTTCACCAAATTTTAATTTTGAGTTTGTAAGTCTTCGACCATTTTGGTCACTTGATCCCGTATTTCGTCTATATCTTCTTCACATGAATTAAATTTATCTCTCACTTCAAGCTTAAAAGCTCCAAACTCAGCCATCTGTTGAGAATGTATTTTCATCAAAGTATTAAACCTAGTACCAAGTTCAGTCATAATCTTGGATAATCCCTGCATTGTATAAGATAATTTCGATTCAAGATTCACAAAAATCTTTACAATTGGAAGAGATTTTGGCTCAACAGATTCCTGCTTCTTCTGCATAACCAAAGGATCTTCTGTTCCTTCCTTCATTCTGGTTGCCTTCCTTGTAGTATTACTGCGTGTGGAAACCCCAGCCACAGCCTCTCCAGCAATGACTGGAGGACGCTGGCCGGGGTTTTCCCCAGTCCATAATGTATTAAATTCTCCCAGTACATCAAGTCGTATAGGTTCTTGTATCTCAAGAGATGCAGTTTGCAGCGCCACCTCTACAGTTGACAAATGCCTTTGAGTAACTCTTTGTTCTAAAGGCTGTTTGGCGCCCTCTTTAGGGGGCTCTATCGATGTAACATAGAGCTCTACATCCGAACACTGTACCTCTCTCCTGGGATCCATTTCACGCTGAGTCCCGGTGTCTTTCCTGTAGGTAGGCTCCAAAACTTGAACTTTTGGAAAATGTAGTTTTTTGATGATCTGTTGTCGTTTTTTTTTGCTCTTTTCCACCAATTGTACCATCATAAGTTAAATTAACAGCACTGAAATTATCTAAACTTTTAAAGAATTTTAACGGGCATTTCTAGACAAAACAATAAGATAGAGTCAGGAGAGGACTGGAAGGCACGTCTGATCCTTACGCCATCTTGCCACGCCCCCCAGAGGATAATGTTAGAATATCATTCAAGAGGGCGAGCCCTCGAAAGGTATCAGGCCCTGACAGCGCACCTGGCAGGGGACTGAAAATCTGCACTAACCAACTAGCCAGAGTGTTTGTGGACATTTACAACCTCTCATTGCTCCAGTCAGAGATTCCCACCTGCTTCAAAAGGGCATTAATCATCCCAGAACCCAAGAGTAATGTGAGCTGCCTCAACAACTACTGCCCAATAGCACTAACTTCTACTGTGATGAAATGCTTTGATAAGCTGGTCATGGCCAGAATTAACCTAAGTAAAGATCTGGACCCACTGCAATTCACCTATCGTCACAATCGCTCCACAGCGGATGCAATATCGCTGGCTCTCCACTCAGCTCTGGAACACATCGAAAACAGCAAATCATACTGCTCTTCATCGACTACACTTCAGGCTTCAACACCATTAATCCCTCAGTGATGGTCGATAAGCTACAAACTCTAGGCCTCTGTACCTCCCTCTGCAACTGGATCCTTGACTTTCCCATTGCAAGACGACAGTCAGTACGAATTGGAAGCAATGTCTCCTCCTCACTGATTATCAACACAGGAGCATCCCAAGGATGCATGCTTAGTCCACTGCTCCACTCATTACATATCCATGACTGTGTGCCCAGGCACAATTCCAATGCTATCTACAAGTTTGCCGATGACACCATAGCTGTCAATAGTATCACAAACGGCAATGAGGAAGCAAACAGGAGGGAGATAGAACAGCTCATTAAGTGGTGTCACATCAACAACCTCATGTTCAATGTTAGCAAAACCAAGGAGATGGTTGTGGTCTTCAGGAGGGAGTCAAGGGAACACAACCCAGTCCTCATCAAGGGCTCAGTAGTGGAGAGGATCAAGAACTTCACATTCCTGGGTGTCAACATCTCTAAGGATGTATCCTGGAGTCTCCATGTTGATGCAATCAGGAAGAAGGCTCACCAGCAGCTATACTTTGAGGTGCTTGAGGAGATTCAATCTGTCGCTGAAGACTCTCGAAAACTACAGTGGAGAGCTTTCTGGCTGGTTGCATCTCTGCCTGGTACAGAGGCACCAACTCTCAGGACAAGAATAAACTTCAAAGGGTTGTTAACTTGGCCTGCGAAATCACAGGCACCAGACTTCACTCTACCGAGGACATCTGCATGAGGCGGTGTCTTAAAAAAGCAGCCTCTATCCTCAAAGAACCCCACCACCCAGGCCACGCCCTCTTCACTCTGCTACCATTGGCAAAAAAAGTAAAGGAGCCGAAAGACAAGCACCCAGCAGCACAAGGACAGTATCTTCCCCACCGCCATCAGATTCCTGAATCATCAACGAACCAAAGACACGGCCTATTATTTTTAAATATTACTGTTGTAAGATGGTTCATAATATATATGTTTGCACTGTGAGGCTGCCGCAAAACACTGAATTTTGTGACTTGTTCATGACAGTAAATTCTGATTTAATGCTGGTGTTACCTGACCACATAGCCCATGAATAAATTAAAAATGCAAGGCTCTGAGATCCATTGTTCCTTTAGGCCTCGAACATTAGCCCTCTGTACCCAAGTGAAAGAAGCTGTGGTGAGGAGCTTGAAGCAAGTTTCCATCTTTGGCTTTTTGGTTTTGAAATCCCAACCAAATATTTCCAGCACTCCATTCAAGTGGGATTAAAATCAAAATTGCTTTTAAGTCAATGATCGAGTATTTTTGCCATTTCTCAATTGACGAGTGCTGTACCATGTGGATTTCAGCATTTGCATTCTAAAAATTCATCTTCCAGCCTTTGTGATGAACATTTTAATCCACACGATTATGCAAATGCTGAAGATGGATTCAAGAGCATTAGCAGAAACACAATATTTGCACATCCATCCTCTAGATATTGCAGCTTCTTTATTGTTTCCATCATTTGCCATAGAGCACGGGTACAAGTATGTTTCTGGTACACACAGCAGTGCTGAATTGGAATTGTTCCAACTGCAGTAATTCTATTCCATTCACCTCCTCCCTTATCCATTTGTTAGTCTACAGCACCCTGACAAAACCAATTTCCTTTCTTCCTCTGGGCCATTTTATCATATTTTTGACAATGAAGAGCTGACATCGGAAACCAAATTGATGACAGCAAGGTGCCTTTTTGGACACGAAACAAAACCGAATAACGAGTGAGATTTCTCCAAGAAAAAAGACGGAAGGGATTGTTACACCGTCGTTTCCCTTTATTCTATTGAAACTGAGACTAGGCAGTCTTCGACTCCAATGTGCATCAGGATCTCAAAACGAGCTACACAATTACCAGTTTTTTTAATATAAGACAATTAATGTAAATACCTGCAACACTCAAATCGAACACCCTGGGCTGGTTTGTGAGAACTGATAGTTTCAATTACATTTTAATTCAACTCACCAGAGGAGGCTTTTATGTTATCAATTTCTACTAAATATATCCTATTACCTCCAGTAATATCTAAATTAAGAACAATGAGTCACACCAAGGGATTTGATTCCTACCCAATTTGATAAAATGTGGGATTTCCAATCATTTACAATTTTTAAAAATTCCTTTTGAAAATTGTTTTGCACGAGTTACTGTCTTGCCAGCCATCCTGGCCCATTCCAACTAACACACTTCTCTGGTAAGCACCCGAAACCTTGTTTGACGCAGCTAAAAACAAGCGATGGAATATCAAGACAAATGTAGTGAAATGTTAGCACACGTGGGCACAAAGGTCAGAATGTCCCTAGATACTATACAAAGAAAACTGAAGTTAAATGAAATCATTAATGCACCAACTCTTCATGGAAAAATGCAAATATCTAAATTTAAGGAACATCATTCACGGAGGTTTGGGAGGAACAGCTAAAAGTACATTAGATATCCAAAACAATATCATGTTTGAAGGTGAGTCACTCGAGCAAAATCCTCAGATCAACAGGACAGGCTAAATTTGATTCTATTTAGAAAAAATATTTGAGGAGGTTGCATTGACCCAAAATTATCTCAGTGCTCCTGTTAATCAATTTAACTCACAAAAGTAGACTTGTCCTTGTGTTTCGTACCATCTGCTCAAACCATTGCTTTTTTTGCCCAAGCATTTGAAACAAGTGTCTGATCTTCCGTTTTTAATTTTAAAAGGAATTGACCCTATAAAAAGGTCCCAAAGGCCTCCTTTGAGTTCACCCAACAATAAAGTGCCAGGAACGTAACTTTGCCAAATTTCAAACAAAAGCAAGACGTCCAGGCACTTCATGCATATGCTCACCTTTGTCCTGGAATACAAGCAGCTCCTTCTGCAACACTTCCAGGTCCCGTCCAAGTGCCCGCTCCTGCCTCTCAAGTTCATTCCGCAGCACCAAGATCTTCAGCTGTAAACGCTCCCGTTCCTTTTTCTAACAGGAAGAGAAAAGTGAAACTCTTTTTACTTCAGCAGTTTGCCAAAATGTCCACCTCCACAGTTGGCAGAGCGGTTAGCACCATGCCTTTACAGCGCCAGCGATTGGGAGCGAGGATTCGAATTGTGCTCAGTCTGTAAGAAGTTGGTACGTTCTCCTTGAGTCGCCGTGGGTTTCCTCCCACCATTCAAAACGTAACGACGGTGTAGGTTAATTGGGTGTAAAATGGGCGGCACGGACTCGTGGGCTGAAATGGCTGCATGTCTACATTTAAAATTTAAATAGGGTGTTGCAGAATGGAAACTAAGCAGTTTGAGTTGGTTGTTAGTTCAGCACAGCACTGTGGACAGAAGGGCCTGTACTGTGAATCTCTACGTTCTAGAAATTAAACACCCTGGAGTGAAATTGCATTTGGAGATCACAGTCTTTGGACTATGTGACCAATGGCGTCACTGCTGGGTGCTCCAGCACCTGTTGCTGACACCAAATGACTCAATTGTTGAGAAAAGATGTTAAACATTTTCTCCACTGCTCTATATAATGATGCAATGTATATTTGAGGTTCCCCCCACCCACAACTTCTACAAAGCCTCTGACAAACTGGGCAAAGGTATCCTTGAAAATCAGATGTCTCACAAGAAATTTGCCTGATATGGAAAAAAAAAGACCAATCATGGTTACTGTTCACAAGGATGTTGCCAGAAATTTTGGGGGGGGGGGGGGGGGGGGGCGCGGGGTTGAATTATTAAGAAAGATTGGAGAGGTTGGGGCTGTCCTGCTTGGAACAGAAGAGGCTAAGGAGTTTCCTTGACGAGGTTTATGAAATCAAAGAGGGCATAAATAAGGTGTATGGTCAGTCTTTTTCCCAGTAAAGTAAATTCAGTAGTAAATCATAAAATTCTGTAGACATTGTGGTTGAAGTAAAAACAAAAAATAATGGAGAAACTCAGCAGGTCAAACTGTGTCCTTTATGTAGCAAAGGCAAAGATACAGAACTGACATTTTGGGCTTGAGGCCTTCATCAATGGAAGCTTTTGATTGGGATTGTTGCAGAGTGAAGAAGGAAGAGCGTTCTGAGGAGGTAAGGATGGAATACGAGGAGGGTGGTAAAGTTGAGTTGGTAGATGTCTCAGCCGCAGCTGGAAATTAAAGGTCCAGAGTATATTTAGTAGATCACTGAAGACTCTCCAAGACCTCTACAGGTGTACCATGGAGAGAATTCTGCCTGGTTGCATCACTCTCCAGTTTAGAGGTGCCAAATCTCAGGACAAGGAAAAACTCCACATGGTTGCTAACTTGGCCTGCGACATCACATACACTAGACTTCACTCCATCAAGGACATCCACTTGAGATGGTGTCTTAAAAAAAAAGACCCCCACCACCTCGACAATGCCCTCTTCACTCTGCTCCTATCAGGTAAAAGGTACAGAAGCCTAAAGATGAGCATTCAACGGCACAAGGACAGCTTTTATCCCGCTGCCATCAGATTCCTGAATGATCAATGAACCATGCACTATTATTTTTATTTTTATATTCTTGTTGTAAGATGGTTCATAATATGAATGTTTACATTATGATGCTGCCACGAAGCATTGTATTCCACTTGTTCATAACAATAAATTCTGTTTCTGTGAAAACCAGAGGCCAAAGTTTTAAAGTGAGAGGACCCCAAAACCCAACAGAAATAGATATTTACCAAGACAAATGGTTACTTAAACAAAAGTTGCTTTTTATTATCTTTAAACATGAAAAGAGAAACAAACTTTAACTTATCATATTAACTTACTTTACCTAACTTAACACCCTTCTAATTCTCAGCACACGTGTGTGTAATGTATGTGTAAGTTCAGAAAAGTTCTTTGGTTCACAGTCCAATCTCACTTCTAATTCCTCCAAGTTCACTGGTTGCAGGCAACTCTTAGACTGTGCACAGAATTTAATATGTATCAAGTTCACCAGGCTTTGGTGTTCAAAAGGTAAATGGTTACTGCTCAGGAAGGTTCTTGTAGGTTTTCAGAGAGAGATAGGTGTTGTTCCAGCATATCCTCAACTGAGGTACTTCCATCAGTCACCTCAGTGTCTTGCTGACGAAACTTGCCCCATCAGGGTTCTCTAGATGATAACCACTTTACAGAGTTCCTTTTTGTTTCTCTTATTCCAAGTGAAATATGAGACAGCCAGTCCTCTCCTCTTGGATGAGCTGCAAGGGCTGACTTGGCTATCATCCACACTGGAGCTTCTTGCCAGACTTTCCTATTTCAGTTGGCTGACACTGTTCTTTTTTTTTTCTCTCTCTCTCACACACACACACACTCTGAATCTGAGACATCCTGTTTGACTCTCTCTGCTTGCAAAACCACATGACCCTCTTACAACAGCAAGTCTTCTGTGGACAAAAGGGCACCAGCCTGCTCTTTCGTTTGCTGCTTTTCGATAAACAAGAACCCCTCAGTGACCTCTCTGAGCACTCTTCATAGCTCCTGCAAAAGCCACTATGTCTCCAGTATTTCAAATAAGATCTGTTTTAAAGGTGACCTTCTCTAACAAACCTTGTCCAATTTATCTCCCAAAAACATTTCTATATACTCTATCACATAGGGGAAAGATTTAAAGGAGGTGCAAAGGCCAAGCTTCTTTTTCAGTGGGTATATATCATAGAAAGGATATCCGAAACATTTTGAATGTTGAAAGGATTGGACAGAGTAGATGTGAATCTACTGGGTGAATCCAGGACAAGACGGCACAGTCATTTAAAACAGAGATGAGGAGAAATTTCTACAGCCAGAGGGTTGTGGATTGGTGGAATTCGTTGCCACATCCAGCTGTGGAAGCCTGATCATTGGGGGAGTTTAAGGAGGACACTGATTGGTATCTAATTAGGGCATCAAGGGATATGGGGAAAAGACCAAACTCGATGTGAGAACTTGGTGGAGTTACAGAGCAGACTCTATGGTCCAAATGGCCTAGTTATGATCCTTTATCTTGTGATCAAAAGAGCCCACTAGCAGAGGCAGTTTCAATTAGATTGTTAAAGACATTTGGACAGGTTCATGGATAGGAAAATGAAAGGGGGATATTGTCCAAATGCTGACTTGTTCAGGATGGTACTTCGGTTGGCACGAAAAGAAGGGGCTACATTGTGCTCTGTGCCTCAGAACATAGAATAGTGCTACTCAGTAAAAGGCTCTTTGGCCCATCATGTCTGTGCCCATAAAATGATCCCAATTGAAGTAGGATTTGTTTTTTGCCTGTGTGAGGAGAATGTGAAAATGGCTCCACTACAAAAAGTGTAAAGGAAATAACATGGGAGCAGGTTCGATGGGACAAATGGCTCAGACATCTTATCGTCTAATAGGATAAATGATGAGAAAAAAATAAGGTTGGAGTGTTTCATAAGTTCACAGCAGCAACAAACACTTGGGGAGAGAGAGAATGGACAACGAAATGAGAATAACTGACAACGCTGGTGTTGCGATATCACTATCACATCTGATGACATTTAAATAATGCAGATTCTTCCATTACACTTTGGGCCTCCATGCTGACAAACCCTCCACTACCTCCCAATGGCCAATTTTAGCAACCAGTCACCGAGCTCACCCCAAATTCTACATGATCTTGCCTTCTGGGCCAGCCAAAAATGTGCAATCCTATCAAAAGGCTTAGAAAAATTGTTGGCGCTGCCAAAATAGCAGTGATGCCTCTGGTGTGGACCAGGGAGAGCGGAGACAGAGTGCTGCTCCTAAGGTTTCAACCACTCTGTTCTAATGCTGACTGCTCCATGCAGACTTTAAACAGCCCGTTAAAGAAGTCGGCAGTGTTTGTAAGTAATATTAAAAACACAATGCTGGAGGAACTCAGCAGATCAAAGAGTGTCCTTTATATTGCAAAGATAAAGACACATAACCAACGTTTCAGGTTTGAGACATTCATCCAGGTTAGGTTTAGCTCAAGCTTGATGAAAGGCTCAAAGGAGGAAAAACCCAACACCCAACCCTAACCAACCAATTTTCCCCTGCAACCGCGTCTGCCTGTCCCGCTTCGGACTTGTCAGCCACAAACGAGCCTGCAGCTGACGTGGTCATTACTCCTCCATAAATCTTTGTCCGCGAAGCCAAGCCAAAGAAAGAAAAATAAAATACACTGTTTGACCTGCTTAGTTTCTCTACCATTATGTTTTTACTTCAACCAAGGTGTCTGCAGACTTTTGTATTTTACTTTTGTAAATAATATCCTGCAACCACAAGGTTTGTGCCTAAGATGGCAGCACCTGAGCTCAGCAGCAGACCATGAGGGGTTGTAGACTTTGAGCAGCAGCGGACCAGCGCAGGGCACCATAAACGGGGAGAACAACCTCCCCCAGCCCGTTAAGAGGCAGAAGCAGAGGAGACGACCCTACTAGGAAGATGACCATGGCAACGGACCAGCGAAAAGCTCAGCGGCTGAGTGAACCACACAGGCTATGGACAATTTAGTCAGGAGACCTGCATGGGCTGTGGGCTGCTGGAGACTGGCTCATGGGACCAGGTTTCGGAGCTGGAATTCGAGAGAGTGCTGAGGGAAATAATGGCTCCTGAAGGGCCTCGGGCACCGATTTTATTGGTGGATTAGTCCTGGAGCTCAGGTTGCCGATGAATCAAATAGGAGTCTCTGGGTCTGCAGGATCGCGGACACTCCGACTCTGAATGGATTTTTTTTTCTCTCCTACTGTTAGGGGCACCAGATAATACTAATGCCAACTTTTTAATTGCTTTACAGCAGGCAAAAATTAAACCCACTTTTTTTTTAAACTTTTCCGGGGCCAAATACAATTGATTAAAAAAATTATAATTGACCATACCATATCTTACATTAGTCGACTTAATTACATTGTCCTGACACATGTTCGCCCAATCATCTTCAGGAACAGTAAACACTAAATCAGTCTCCCATTTAAGTTTAGATTTTTCCCAATTTGACTTATCCATATTGTCTTGTAATAAATTATACATAACTGAAACATAACCCTTCTTTGGTCTAGTAAAAGTCAAAAATTCAAATTTCGACAAAGTAGGTAAATACACCTCTCTACCATAATTATCTTTTACCAAAGCCCAAAGCTGATAAGACACAAATAAAGAATTTAAAGGTTTTTCAAATCGTTCTCTCAAATGAATAAGAAAGAAATTGTCCCTCTACCAAACAGTCCTGTAGTGTCTTTATACCTTTAGAATTCCAAATCTTTAAATAAGTATTAAATATTGAAAAAGGAATAAGCTGATTATTGTATAATGGAGTTAAAATTGGTAATTTATCTTTCAACCCTAAAATTTTATTTTTTTAATCCAAATCTTTAATAAATGTTTCAGTATTGGCATATCATATTCCTGTCATAAAATCAAATTCCAACAGAATATAAATTCATGTATCTCTGTTCTAGGTAAACATGATATCTCTACCTTAGCCCAACAAGGAGGTTGAACCAAATCCATCAATCTACTAATAAACTTCAACAGAGCTGCCTCATAATAATTTTGAAAATGTGGCAATTGTAAGCCACCCAATGCATATTTCCAAGTAAGTTTGTACAACGTTACTCAAGCTAATTTACCTTTCCACAAAAACTCTCGTACTGCTTTATTCAAATCCTGAATAAAACTCTTTGGAAGTAAACTGAAATAAATATTGAATCCAAGGGAAGATATTCATCTTAATACAATTAACGCGTCCAATTAAAGTTAATGGAAGATCTTTCCATTTAATTAAATCTGCTTTAATCTGCATCAATATAGGTACATAATTTAATTGATATAATGATTGATAATAATTGCCCATCAAACACCTAAGTATTTGATTTTATTCATCCATTTTAATTTTGTAATATTTTTAAATTCAGAATAATCTTCTTCTCCAATTGGTAAAATTTCACTTTTATTCCAATTAACTTTATATCCCGACAATTCTCCAAATTTCAATAAACACTCCTGTAACTGTTTCAGCGATCTCTCAAGCTCTGTCAAATCTATCAACACATCGTCTGCGAATAGATTAATTTTATATTCTTCATCCTTAATCCTCATCCCTCTAATATCCTCATTTTGTCTAATAGCCTATGCTAACGGTTCTTTAGCCAATGCAAATAGGGCTGGCGACAATGGGCAGCCCTGACGAGTTGATCGAGTCAATTTAAAAGGTAAAGATGTCAGTCCATTTGTCATCACCCTAGAAATCGGTTTCAAATATAAAGCCTTAACCCAACCAATAAAGAAAGGGCCAAATTTAAATTTCTCTAATACCTTAAATAAAAAGTCCCATTCAACCCTATCAAAAGCTTTTTCATAATTACTTTTACCATAATTTTATACTCTACATTCAATAAAGAATAGAGATTGAAGGGGGAAAATTATAAGGGGAACATGAGGGGAAATTTCTTTCCGCAAAGGGTGGTAGGGATGTGGAATGAGCTTCCGGCACACGTGGTTGAGGCGGGATCATTGGTTACATTTAAGGAAAGACTGGATAGTTACATGGAGAGGAGAGGACTGGAGGGGTATGGACCGACCGGGTGCTGGTCAGTGGGACTAGGAGGGTGGGGATTTGTTACGGCATGGACTAGTAGGGCCGAACTGGCCTGTTCTGTGCTGTAAGTGGTTATATAGGTCTATATGAAGATGCCTGTTAAGGATCTCTGTCTTTCTTTGGGATAACAGTTATTAAAGCACTCAAACACGTTTCCGGTAACTTCTGGTCTTCAGTAACTTGATTTAACACTTCCCCAAATATATTAGAAAATTTAACATAAAAAAATTTATAAAATTCCACAGGAAACCCATCGTCTCCCAAGGACTTACCATTAGGCATTACCTGAATAGCTTTCTTGATTTCAAAATCCGTAAATGGAGATTCCAACTCCTGAATATCTTTCTCATCTAATACCGGTAACGTTAATTTAAATAAATAAGAATCAATAAAACCATTATCCTGTTTCCCCTCAGAAGTATGTACTTCTTGATAAAACGAATAAAACTGGTCATTAATTTCCTGAGGCTTATGTTATTATTGAATTCTTAACAGCATTAATAATCCGAGACACCTGTTCAGCTTTCAATTACCAGGCAAGTACTTTGTGAGCCCTTGCCCCCAACTCATAATAACGTTGTTTAGATCTATTAATTAAGCGCTCAAACTGGTAAGTTTGTAAAGTATTATAGCGTAATTTTAGCTTCGTTTATAGGGGTCTTTTTTAATCTTGTTATATCTTTCTGAAAGTCCTTTTCTAGTTCCGCAATCTGATTTTCCAACTGTAAATTTTCTGCCACATATTGTTTCTTAACTTTTGTAGAATAGCTAATGACCTGTCCCCTCAAATAAGCTTTTAAAGCATCCCATACTATAAAATGACTCTTTACAGAATTAACATTTTCAGTCAAAGAAATATGCTCTTTTACAAAAGTAACAAACTCTGGTTTTTTCAATAACATTGCATTGAACCTCCATCTATATATCAAACGTACTATCTCCAAATTTTCACAAGAGAAGATTAATAATGAATGATCTGATATAACTCTATTTTTTTATTCAGTTTGCAGTACCCTACCCTGAAGATGTGTTGATACCAAAAATAAATCAATTCTGGAAAACGAATCATGCCTTGAAGAATAAAAAGAAAAATCTTTCTCTGTAGGATTAACTTTTCTCCAAATATCTACCAAATTTAAATCTTTCATTAACGCATTAAGTTGTATTGCCATCTTTGACTTCCTTATACTCTTTGGATTTCTATCTAATAAAGGATCCAAAACACAATTAAAATCACCACCCACTAAAATATTTTCATTAGCCTGATTTAACAAGAAAAATGCTTCTGAAATAAACCGCTCATCATCTGTACTGGGTGCATATAAATTACACAGTGTCCAAAATTCCACAAAAATTTTACAATTAACTCTTAAAACTCTACCAGCATTCCCTTCAGTAGATTCCAATTCAATGGCAAGTTCTTATGAATTAAAATTGCTACTCCTTTTCCTTTAGAATTAAAAGGAGAATAAAAAACTTGACCAACCCAATCTCTTTTCAATTTCAAATGTTCTTTCTCAGTCAAATGTGTTTCTTGTAAAAAAAGCAATATCAATTTTCATCATTTTTTATATACGCCAATACTCTCTTTCTCTTTATTGGGTTATTTAACCCCTGAACATTAAAAGTTGCAAAATTCAATCTAGACATAATTTTAACTATTAGTAAATACAGACACTAAAAAAATTAAACCCTATAAAATAATACTATAATCCTTCAAAGATTAAAAAAAGGAAGAAAAAACCCTTCAAGAGTGTTAGGTAGGGAATGTTTCCTCAGTCAGCAGAACATTGTGGGCCAAAGGACCTGTACTATGCTGTAATGTCCTATGTTCTGTGTTTCTTTTAAGCTTTAAAAAAAAACTTCTACAATGTTGCTATGTTTCAGGATGTCACTTTTCTCTTCCCCGAGTTCCCCAAGTTCCATGGTAAATACAGACAGAATGCATTTAAGAACTCACTCACCTCCTGTCTTTTGGGACAGAATCATTAATCACCATTAACAACCCTTTCTTATTTAAGATAGCACTAATTCCTCTGTATCCTGTCTTCTCTAGCCATTAAGCCCCTGGAACATTCAATTCCAAATGGTACTTTTTAATTACACAACCACATCAGTCATAGCTATTAAATCAAAACCATTTGCCTCTATTTGTGCCACTATGGTGTCTATTTTGACAAATATTTTATATTCAGATGAAGCATCTTAAATATTTTACTTTTCACCAGTTTTCTTTTGTTTTCTGACACCATCTCTTGCAGATTCTGGCATTTGTTGTCTTTGACTATGTTATTCCATTCCACTCCAAATCCTCAAGATAAACACGATCTTGGGAAGGCGATGGTGACGTGACCCACCCAGCGCAGTTGGGTCTTCAGCAGCGTGGATTCGATGCTTGCGGACTCTGCCAGTTCGAGTACTTCGATGTTGGTGATGATGTCACTCCAATGGATGTTGAGGGTAGAGCGGAGACAACGCTGGTGGAAGCGTTCTAGGAGCCATAGGTGATGCCGGTAGAGGACCCATGATTCGGAGCCGAACAGGAGTGTGGGTATGACAACGGCTCTGTATACACTGATCTTGGTGAGGTTTTTCAGTTGGTTGTTTTTTCAGGCTCTTTTGTGTATTGGTGGACTGGAACCTATTCAAGAATTCAAGAACCTATCCGATGAAATGGTGCAGCCGAGGTAGGTAAACTGGTTGACCGTTTTGTGTGCCCGATGGAGATGTGGGGGGTCTGGTAGTCACGGTGGGGAGCTGGCTGATGGAGGACCTCAGTTTTCTTCAGGCTGACTTCCAGGCCAAACATTTTGGCAGTTTCCGCAAAACAGGATGTCATGCGCTGGAGAGCTGGCTCTGAATGGGCAACTAAAGCGGCATCGTCTGCAAAGAGTAGTTCACGGAACAAGTTGCTCTCGTGTCTTGGTGTGAGCTTGCAGGCGCCTCAGATTGAAGAGACTGCCATCCGTGCGGTACCAGATGTAAACAGCGTCTTCATTGTTGAGGTCTTTCACGGCTTGTTTCAGCATCATGCTGAAGAAGATAGTAAAGAGGGTTGGTGCGAGGACGCAGCCTTGCTTCACGCCGTTGTCAATGGAGAAAGGTTCGGAGAGCTCATTGCTGTATCTGACCCAACCTTGTTGGTTTTCATGCAGCTGGATAACCATGTTGAGGAACTTTGGGGGGCATCCGAGGAGCTCTAGTATTTGCCAGAGCCCTTTCCTGCTCATGGTGTCAAAGGTTTTGGTGAGGTCAACAAAGGTGATGTAGAGTCCTTTGTTTTGTTCTCTGCACTTTTCTTGGAGCTGTCTGAGGGCAAAGACCATGTCAGTAGTTCCTCTGTTTGCGCGAAAGCCGCACTGTGATTCTGGGAGGACGTTTTCGGCGACACTAAGTATTAGTCTATTAAGGAGAATCCTGGCGAAGATTTTGCCTGCAATGGAGAGCAGCGTGATTCCCCTGTAGTTTGAGCAGTCTGAAATTTGTTTTTGTACAGGGTGATGATGATGGCATCACGAAGGTCCTGAGGCAGCTTTCCTTGGTCCCAGCAGAGCATGAAAAAATCATGCAGTTTGGTTTGCAGAGCTTTGCCGCCAGCCTTCCAGACCTCTGGGGGGATTCCAACCATATCTGCTGCTTTGCCACTTTTCAGTTGTTCAATTGCCTTATATGTCTCTTCCCGTCCTAACCTGATATATATTGACTGACCATTTCTACCTATAGATGCTGGATGACCTGCTGAGTTCCTTCAGCTTCTCGATGTTATCTATTCCTATCTCACTGCGTACAACTCACTTTGCTACATTGTTCCATGCCCTTGATCTTTCCTCACAAAAATTTTTTTTCTCACTTGAACCAATCCTTCCCTTTATTAATCCCAACTATAGCCAGAGCCATCCAATTCATTCAGACATAATAAATGAGCAACATGGTTAGCAAAGAACTTCTACAATGTTGCTATGTTTCAGGATGTTTCAGGATTAGACCACATGAAGAGTACTGCAAATTGTTTTGGTCACCTTATTTAAAGGAAGATGCCAGCAACTGTGTTCGAATCTGGCACTAAGGAGTTTGTAAATTCTCCACATTTCTGTGTGGGTTTCCTCTAGGTCAGTGGTTCTCAACCTTTTTCTTTCCACTCACATCCCACTTTCAGTAATCCCTAGGCCAGCAGTGCTCTGTGATTAGGTGAAGGTGGGATGTGGGTTGGGAAGGAAAGTTGAGAACCATTGCTCTTGACCCAATGTTACTGAAATATTTTGCCTGAGAACAATTGTCATTGGCCCATTTCCTTTGGAGTTCTGAAACCCTGCACATAACGAGTCAATGAGATGCAAGGTTTTCAAACTTTTTCTTTCCACCCACATCCCACCTTAAGCAATCCCTTACTAATCACAGAGCACCTATAGCAGAGGGATTACTTAAAGTGAGATGTGAGTGGAAAGAGAAAGGTTGAGAACCACTGCTCTAGGAGCTCTGATTTCCTCCTACAAGCCAAAGACGTGCAGTGTTAGTAGGCTAATTGGTCACATGGGTCTATTTGGACAGGATGGGCTTATGGGCTAGAAAGGGCTGTTACAGTGCTGTATCTCAGAATTAAAATCTCAATTTAAAAATTCATGTGCAAGATGCATCATCCAAATTTGTCAATTGGCTCATGGTTCGGGTCGAACTTCAGAAATGCCTGCATCTTTTTTTTCCCCCAGAAATTGTCATCAAGAAAGCAAACAAAGATGTTTTGATGAGCTTTTGACAAAGTACCAGATATGATTGAAAGTCCTTTGATATGAACAACAAAAGCTAGCGTGCAATACACAAAAGTGTTGTGGATTCTCAGCAGTCATGGAGCATTCATAGGAAGGAAAAGTTTTGGACCCAAGCCCTTCGCCAGGAATAAGGGAAAACAGGTAGATGCTTGAATAAATGGAAGGCAGGGAGGTGGAGTGGAGCACAGGCTAACACAGACAATAGCAGGATGCAGGTGAGAGCGAAAAGATAGCATGAAAGTGCAGCAGGTGATCAAAAACAGCTATGGACGACTGGACATTCAAGGGTGTTGGAATATAAAAGTAGAGAAGCCTTACAAGAAGTTACTAATTAGACCACATGAAGAGTACTGCAAATTGTTTTGGTCACCTTATTTAAAGGAAGATGCAGCTGGAGGCAGAGAAGATTCATTATGATGACCCTGGCAAAGAAGGGATCATGTTATGAGGGAAAGTTGAAAGGTTAAGGGTAGGAAAGTGGACAGAAAACAGAAGCAGCTGTGACCTCATTGAATGATGGAGCACACTTGAGGGGTTGAATAACTTACCGCCGCTCCTAATTATAGCCTTACAATGAAGACCAAGATTACAGCACAAGGTTATAAATTGTGCAGGAGTTGAACACATGGTTACTGCTGAAGATGAAGCAAGCCGAAGGCCAATTTCACAATCGGAGTAAAATACAAAAGCATTTTTCACTATGAGGTGAAAGAGAAGGATTCTCACGCAAGCAAAAGAGGGTAAATGTGGAATCACTGTGAATATTTCCATGAAGTAGACACAGAACAGAGCAAAACTGCAGAAGAGTAAAATACGTCATGTCGTGCCACTCAGTCACTTTCCTTGTTCATAAACTGCCTCAAAACAAAATCCTTTCTCGCATCAATTGTGCAATTGACCACCAGAACACTGAAATCATAATGGTAAAGTTTCTTCCTCCTTCAAGCAAGTTTGCCAGGACATGATGTACAATACCCTTGTAGAAAATATGTAAGACAAAATGGAGACTCCAGTGAAGAAGTTGCTCATTGCTAAGTCCCTTCTTTCTGATTCTCACTTCTCCAAAGCAAGCACACATAATTTCACATCACTGTTCATCATTTTTTTTAAACCACCGAGGGGCTACAAACTGTCTGTAGCAATTTTTTCCCCCCTCCAGAGTAGCGGTCTCCGAATTTGACACCAAAGTCGTGTTTTCACAGATGTCTACATTTAACCAAAAATAGCAAATGGTCATGAAAACAGTGCGAGGTTGAAAATTGCTGTAGTTCTGAACAACTGCAGCTGTAACCTCGACTGGAAAGGATGCGATACATTTATACATTTGGATAGAAAGCTGCTAAGATGAATAGTTATGACATAATCAACCATGTCATGTTGGACAATGCGTCTTTTACGGCAGTGGCCTCAGACAGAATTTAGTAGTCTTAAAGATCTCCAGATTGAATTGGGTGTTAACACATTGGGAAGATGTATTATGGAAAACGATGGATGTCTTTCAGCACAGATGTGACACATACAGACAACATCTTGAAATAACACTAGTTGGAACATTTTTAAAATAAAAAAATTATTTCACAAAATAACCATCTTTGCATTGCCTTTTCAGAAAATATGCCTTCTACACAGTACCAAATTGATTCCAAGCAAAATAATTTTAAATGATTAATTTTGCCATTAGGGTTAAGGTTTAGAACTGCTTGGCTTCACTGATCTAGTATCAGTACACATAAGTACTAGGTTTTCAACACCGTTCCAGAGCTGGATAAAGTTCTCTTTGGCTATTAAAATAATATAGAACACCCTCAAATTTGTAATACATTGCAAGTCACAATTACAACAAGGCTTCCTGATTTTTATATCAATGACCTGCAAAAGGTGACCATACTGATTATTTTATCTACTTGCACTGCCATTTTCAGGGAGTTAAAGATGTGGAACCATAGATCTCCCTCCACATTGGATCTTCTCATTTACTGTATAGGCTCCTGTTGTAGATAACCTCCCATAATGCAACACCTCGCTTGTCCAAATTAAACTCTGCCATTTCTCCACGCATATTTTTGACTCATCAATTCTTTGCTGAATCATTTGACAACCTTCCTCAGACTTTACAACTCCACTAAACTTTAGAGCCATTGACAAACTTGCTATATTTACATCCAAAGTGTTTGTGGGGTGTATATAATTTCTAGGAAAAATGCTGGATATATAGGGCACATGGTTAGCATAGCAGTTAGTGCAACTCTAATACAGTGCATACGACCCAGATTTGTGTCTTTCAGGAGTTTGTACGTTCTCCCCATGTCTGCATGGGCTTCCTGCGGCTGCTCCGGTTTCCTCCCTCCCTTCAAAAAGTACCAGGGTTGGAGGATAATTGGGGTATTTGAACAGCATGGGTTTGAGGGCTGGAAGAGTCTGTAACCGTGCTGCATGTCTAAATTAAATTATATTGAAACATAGAAGAGGTGGCCAGGGAGAGTTATCGTTACAAATTAATAGAATGATTCCAGGGATGGAAGGACTTGCATATGAAGAAAGGTTGGATAGACTAGGATTGTATTCTCTGGAATTTAGAAAATTGAGGGGGGGGGGATTTCATAGAAACATATTAAATTCTTAAGGGTTTAGACAGACTAGACGCAGGAAGGTTGGTTCCAATGCTGGGAAAAACCAGAACCAGGGTCACAGTTTAAGGATAAGGGGGAAGTTTTTTTAGGACTGAGATGAGGAAAAATATCTTCTCTCTGAGGGTGGTGGATCTGTGGAATTACTTGCCACAAGAAATAGTTGAGGCCGGTTCCTTGTCAATATTTCAGAGTAGGTTAGATTTGGCTCTTGTGGCTAAGGGGATCAAGGGATATGGGGAGAAGGCAGGAATCAGGTACTGATCACCCATGATCATATTGAATGGTGGTGTAGGCTTGAAGGGCCAAATGGCCTACTCCTGCACCTAATTTTCTATGTTTTTATCAACTACAATGCCCTCTCTGTGGATGCTACCCTGGCATGGTGAGCATTTTGAGTTGATTTCCAGCTGCTATTACCTCAGTGGCCATGATGGGATTCAAAGTCCTGGCTCTGGATAGAAGACCCAAAGCACTGGCTGCTCATCCAGCTACTAAGCTCCAGTCTCCCACTTTTCTTGGCAGGATTGGCGCTGCTGGAAGGCTAGCATTTTAATGGTACCTTCTCAAATCGCTGCAGGCCTAAGCGTCAAAGTATATTTTCTGTTTGCATTTTAACTCTTTTGCTTCAACTGGACAATTGTTCCTAGTATTTATTCACAAAGTATCCTCACTTGCTGGAGGCCTGGCTCAACCTTTTTCTTCTCTACACCCATGTTCACACCTATATCTCAGTTGCCTTTCTTCTAGCCAATTTGATTCCATTTATTTCTCTTCTTCATTTTCTTCTGAATCACATTTTGTATTTCATTGAATTTTAATCCATCAGCAACTTTCTCTTTACCCTCATCCCTTGTTATGGAGGGAGACTTTGTTACTCTCCATCCTCCAACCAGCCCTTCACCGTTTACTTAATATACATGAACAATCTTGCATCTTCATTTACACCAGTGCTTCTCAACCTTTTTCTTTCCACTCACATCCCACTTTAAGTCATCCCAATGCCATCGGTGCTCTGTGATTAGTAAGGGATTGCTTAAGGGTGGAATGTGGGTGGGAAGGGAAAGTTGAGAATCACTGCTCTAGATCCAATTGTTACTGAAATATTTTTCTTGAAAACAATTGTTATTGGCCCATTTCCTTTGGAGTTCTGAAACCGTGCACATAACGAGTCAATGAGGGACGATTAAAACAGGGGTTTTCAACCTTTTTCTTTCCATCCCACCTTAAGCAATCCCTTACTAATCACAAATGACACAGGGATTACTTAAAATATGAGTGAAAAGAAAAAGGTTGAGAACTACCGCTTTATACACTGATATACACAACAGCCATTCTCAATGGGGGAACTATGCAGGCACCCCCCCTCCCCCACCCTAAAGGAAGAACAGAAAATAGTAAAAGCCTATTTTCCTTTTCAGCCTACATAACGTAAACATTTATTTTTAAATGAAGTTGGTAGGAGAGAAGTACGGAAGAAACCAAAACTTGATTGCTTTACAGGGAAGGGGGTCCATAAAGTTTGAGCAGAGTCCTTGGGGAGGCCCCAGAGCTGAAGAAAAACGTTGAGAATGGAGCACTACAAGCTGAACTAGCTCCCCATCAACGATCCAAAACATTTACTTTCTCCATTACCTGTGCTTGGTGGCAGCAGTGATCATTCACAAAACTCTTTGCAAACACTTACAAAATTGCTGCAAACTAATGACCTTTGATGGAAGTGTGCATCAAAACACTAAAACCAACTAGTCCCCTATACTGTAAACTTGGAAAATGTAATCACCATTCCTTTATTCTTCCTGGCTCAAAATCCTAGAAACTCCTATCACAACACTGCTGGAGTTCCTTCACCTAAAGGACTGAGTCACAATGCCAGCTTGCCAGCACTTTCTCAAAAGTATTTAGATATTGAAAATAAATACTGGCTGTGCCCATGACAGGTTCAAAATAACAAATTAAGATGACTCTCACTGCATTTTCCAAATGCAACAACTTGCCTCCCAGACACCAATCATTTCTCAAGGTACACAAAGACATCCCATCTTGGCTGCTCGAGACCATCTGATTCCGTTGTACCAGATATCAAAACTGAGATTGTTGAAGGTGCCGATGGTGAGCAGGGCTCCGAAAGGGCCTCAGATATCAGCAGCTTTGGTTTGGAATCAAGGACCAAGGAGGGTGATTTGGATGCTGGAGTTTGGATTCACCCCTGGAGCAAAAGGGAGGCTGTTTGGCTATGGACATTATGGGAGCATAGGAGGCGGCACCTCCATGGCACTCGATGTCTCCGAAGGGACTCTTTCTTGCTTCTTGATTGGGATGCTGGATTGATGGCATCTCTGTATGCCTTTAAGGGCAAAGATAAACAAATTTTGTGCATTGGTACATGCCAATAAAAGGCCCTTTCACACTAGCAAGTGGTCCCAGGAATCAGCCTAAAAAGGGTCTAGTGTGAAACGAAAATATTCTCAATGCTGGCATGAGATGATGTCCTCTCGCACCGGGGATAGAGTGCCTTGACCCCTAGTACAATCCCTTGTATCTGCAGACCGCCGGTGTTGCAATCAGGCAAGTGTAGAACAGGCAACTGCATTCTGAGATTTTGCATGAGTGCAGAAACGTGAAGGAAGAAAAGAATAAAATGAAGGTATAAAATCTACTGTGGGAAAGTCGCAGCAGGAGAGAAAGAGGAAATAAATAGCAATATCGGACAATTTTTAAACAGTGTGGGAAAGTTGGCCGCACTTTAGCACACAATTTATAAAGACAGTGGGAAAAAGCAATGGCGGACCTGACTTACCAGAATGCTATCCAACAGAGAAGCCCCTCCATGAATGCTCCGTACATGCAGCTGTGCCTACAGGCCTTTTTCTGCCGCACAGCATTCTGGGAGGTCTGGTCCACCATCGCTTCCCTCAGCCCACAGTATTTATATATTGTGCGCAATAACACTATCAACTTTCCCAACCTGTTTAAAAATTGTCTGCTATTGCTATTTATTGCTGGCACTTTCCCACGGTCCCTTATAAAGGTTTATATAGGTCAGCACATCAACAACCGGGGCTGAAGGGCTCATAAAGCTCAATTAGGTTATAATTAGGCATGATTAATTTTGTTCAAATACAAGATCATAATGTGTCTTGATGCCACCGGTCAGTAGAAAGTAGAACAGTCCTAACCCCGGGGATGGCTCCTTCCAACTGTGAGCACTTGCAATGTCCTAGCTAAGAGTGGTCAAGTGTGAACAGAGGGGAAAAAAATGCCATTCCTATTCTGGATCACTGAATGGCCAATTTAGTAGGACACAAGTGCAAAAGGGCTAATGAAACTTGGACTTTAATAATTCTGGAAGTACACTTTGGTCTTCGTCACCCTACTGGAATATCAGCCCCATTAAGGGGAAAATGGCAACCAAATTGGTTCAGCAGGACATCTCCACAATCTGAAATGTTGTTGGCACTAATTGGATTTGTTCATCACCTCTCAAGTGATTTCATTAACAATGTAATTCAGTCAGATTGAAAGTATATTGTCACTTCCACGCTACTACAAAGTTTGGTGTCAATGCACCATGAAAACATTTCCAAGATCTCCGAATGGATAAAGACAAATATACTGCAAAAACATTTTCATGTAGAGTATTTGAAAACTGCAATACTACATTTTGTGCATCTTCATATTTTTCACTGTGTTAAGAACTTTTGGAACTTTCGACATTTTTAAAATTTAAAATTATTAATTTAGACATACAGCATAGTAACAGGCCTTTTGGCCCATAAGCCTGAGCTGCTCAATTGCACCCAATTGATTTACAACCCTGGTACGTTTCAAACGGTGGGAGAAAACCGGAGCCCCCAGGGAAAACCCACACAGACATGGGGAGAACATACAAACTCCCAACATATTAATGGCCTCTCGTGTGTCGATACATTTCCATATTTGACGTGTGACAATAATTACCATATAATATCGAGAATTGTTACATTTCAAATCAGATTAATTTTTATGACTAATAGCTGGAGAAGAAAAATGATATTCCAATTAATTTTCAGCTTGTTTGAGATGTGCTAATAGCCGCAGGAGAACTTAACGAAAATAAGAGCAGGAGAGGGCAACAAGGGAGTAGAACCAGAATGAAGAGTGACAAGGGAGGCGTGAACCCTTGCCCTTCTCTGCATCAAGTGTGGAGGCTGTCCCGATCGCTGGCGCTGTAACAGCGTCGGGCTAACCGCTACACCAACCGTGCTGCCCTATTCCTACCTTGGAAAGTTAGAGGCCAATTCATTAGATATGTTCAAAAGGGAGTTGGATATGGTCCTATTGGCTAAAGGGGTCAAGTAAAATGGATAGAAAACAGGAAGAGGGTGCAAAATTCATATAATTAGCCATGATCGTATTGAATGGAGGAGCAGGCATGAAGGGCAAATGACCCTCTGCTTTTTTTTTTCTTTGTTTCTATATTCAAGTACAACTACAGTAATATTAACTCGAGTTAAAATGAGCACAGAATAATTGTTACAATTAACTGCTTATCACTTTAACAAAACTATAGATGTTTACTGCATCAAAACAGTAAATCCACCTGTCTTCTTGAAGCTATGATTTGAATGTCTACCCAATGTTCTGGATTGTATGAAAGCCAAGAGTTATAGGGGACAAAGAAATGCAGAGCTGACACCAAGTTTAGTGAAACATGAAAGTCTGCAGATACTGTGATTGTAGTAACCACACAGAAATGCTGGAGGTACTCAGGGGGTCTCGCAGCATCCATAGAAGGTAAAGATATATAAATTACATTTCAGACCTGAGCCCTTCCTCAAGCTGAGGCCCAAAACATCATTTATATATCTTTATCTCCGAGGGATGCCGTGAGACCTGCTAAGTTCCTCCAGCATTTCTGCGTTTTTACTGAGATCAAATTCAGATCAGCCATCACTTGGCCCTGGAGAAATAGCTGGAGATGGTCATGTTCCCCACTCACCCTGTTCACGACCATTTTCCTGTCCTTTCCCTATAACTCTCAACTCCCTTGCGGTACAAATATCTGTCCAACTGCTTCAATATATACAGTTACAGCCTCCACACTTGATGCAGAGAAGGGCAAGGGTTCACACCTCCCTTGTCACTCTTCATTCTGGTTCTACTCCCTTGTTGCCCTCTCCTGCTCTTATTTTCGTTAAGTTCTCCTGCGGCTATTAGCACATCTCAAACAAGCTGAAAATTAATTGGAATATCATTTTTCTTCTCCAGCTATTAGTCATAAAAATTAATCTGATTTGAAATGTAACAATTCTCGATATTATATGGTAATTATTGTCACATGTCAAATATAGAAATGTATCGACACACAAGAGGCCGTTAGTATTGTGGGAGTTTGCTGTTTACGTGGCTTGAAAGAAATTTGGATAGCTTGTCAAAAATCACAAGGCTTGAGCTATCCCATGTGTGCAACAGGCTTGATGGTAAAAATACAGAAAGGCTGAAGGATCTCAGCAAGTCTCGAAGCGTCCATAGGAGGTAAAGATACATAATCAGCATTTTGGGCTTGATGCACCAGTTGGATTTTTCCTGGCTAAAATTATACGATGTAGGTCTAAGATGTCGCTATCTTCAACAATAACACAGTACATTCTAACAATCCAATAGCAGAACACATAGCATTTCAGTAGATTTACATCCTGCAAATTCCAAGCTTAAAACAAATTAGATTTAATAATGATCTTACCAATTTTGTTGTTGATGCTGTTAATCGTAACTTCTCCTCAATTTCCTTGCCTACTTTTTGAACGGTTACCTGAGTCTGTTTTATTGCACGTTGAGCAGTATGAAGTCTGTAAAATGAGAATGAAATTCACAGACTTAATTATTTTGAACAAAACTGTTTCTGTGCTGTATAATGCGGGGCACAAGAGAGCTCAATAAACTCAGTAGGTCACGCAGCACTCACAGGAAATAAAAAGCAATCCATGTTTCAGGCCTGAGCCCTTTGTCAGGAATGTGGAAGAATAGGCAGAAACCTGAATAAATAGGTGGAGGGAGGAGGAAGGGAAGGATTACAGGCTAACAGGTGAAGGGGGGGGGGGAAATAAGAAAGAAGTTGAGAAGAGATAAGGGGAGAAGGCTAAGGGTTCATCTACTACTCAAATGAAAAAGTTACTCAAGTCCTTCATCCCTCTCTCCTTAAACCTATACCCTTCAGTTCGAGACCCTGGGAAAGAGCCTGACCATTCACTTTAGACATGCCCCTCATGATTTTATAAACCTCAGGGAGCTCGTCAGCCTCCCACACTCTGGGGGAAGAAAAAGACCCATCCTATCCAATCTCTCTCTGAAACCCAAGTTTTTGTTATGGCAACATTCTGATGAATCTCCTCTGAACCCCATCAAATTTATTGATGTCCTTCCCGTAGCTGGGGGACCAGAACTGCACACACTAAGCCAAGTGTGGCCTCACCAACACCTCGTACAGCTGAATCATGAGGTCCCAGCATATGTACTAAATACTCCATCCAATGAATGCAAAACCTACCATTCCAAGAATTCGTAAGAGGCACTAGTTCGAAAATAACCATAGGCCATATCAAAAGTGCAGGGGTAAAATGTCATACAGCATCGATAGTTATCAAATTAATTCAGGTTTCGAGCCTGAACCCTTTGTCAAGGCATGACCAAAAAACAGACAGGCAGGTGAATAAAAAGGTGGGGGGTGGCGAGGAGGGGAGAGAAGAACGGGCAGGAGCATAGTCTGACAAGCAAGAGGTTATAGGTAGATATAGGTGCAAGAGGAGGGGATAGATCTCTGAATGGAGGGAAAGGGATAAAAAGACTCAGGGAGAACTACAAACAATGGCATGACAAAAATGAGTTGAGACATCTGCCTTTCTAAAGGCTGATCATCAACCAACCAGTCACAGAACCCTTTTCAACTTCACCAGCACCCATATTAATAACTTGCTTTTACTGCTGCCAAAAACCTAATCAATTCCCTCTGCAATATTTACTGGAAGCGCAACTGATCTACCTCAACCCATTGTTTTAAATCAGCTCTGCATTTACACATGCTTCCTTCCATTGGTCTATGGGAATAGTCCTTAATGTTGTTGGTTTATTATACCAAGAACAGTGAGGAGCATCCTTCTGCGAGCAGTCCAAGAGAGCAACTGTAACATTCGTATAGCCGCACAAGAACACCGTTATAGTGGGAAACTGATAAATTACCATCATTGGAACTATTATGAGGTTCATGCAGGAGCCAGATGGCAGTAGGGAAGAAACCACCTTAAAGCATATTGGTGTGTGCTTTCACATTCATATCTTAAGGAGAAGGGAGAAGAGAGAGTATCTGGGGTGTGATGGGTATTTTAGTATGTTGGCCACCTTGCTGAGAGCGCAGATGTTGATAAGAATCCATGGAGAGAAGTTTCTATGATGTTCTGAGCTGGATTCACTACCTTCAGCAGCTTCTTCCAAACTTCAGCCGAGAAGCTCCTACACCACACTCATATTCATCCAGAAGATGGGTGTTGAGGATCAAGGTGACGTGCTGAACCTTGAGTCTCCTAAGAAAGTAGAAGTGTTAACGTGTCCACATGATTGGTCCAGGTCAGGTCACTAGAGATGTTTATTCTTCAGAACTTAAAGCTATCAATTCTTTCAAATTCAGTAGCACTGGCGTAGAAAGGGCTGTAGCTTCTGTCCCCTCTCCTGAAGTCAATGGTTACCTCCTTTTTCTTGAGGTTGAGTAATTACTTGGGCACCATTTCACTAGTCTTTTGATCTCTTTCCTACATTCCAGTTATTATTTGAGACCAGTCTGAAGACTGTGTCGAATTTGAAGGTGGAGATGGAACAATTGAATCCTTAAAACTACTCTTGAGAGAATAAATTTGGGCTCATCCATGTCTTAAATGGGAAAGCCTTTCTCTTTCCAATAACCTCTAGCTCCAGATTGTCCACACGAACATGTGCCCACCAGGATCCTTCACGATCTTCAGATACTTACCAAATGAGGCAAGTGAATCAAAGCAAAAGTACCTTCAGATTTTTAATAATATTTTCTTCCATCAGCTACTTGATTACCAAGTATTTCAGATTTTTTTGATAAAATTTATAAGATCTCTTGTTGCTGACCACAGTTCTCATCTTAATAACAATAGGAAACATTTATTCCAATTTATAAACTTTTGCTTGATGTTTCCTAAAAAAAAAATCATACCTACAGTTACATTTAGCATTAAAGTTGATAGCTTCAATTATATGCTGGAATGGGAGAGAGAATGTTTTTTTTAAAATTCTCTATTCCCATACACAAACCTGGCTAGCAATTTCAAGATTTTGGGGAACTGGGGACAATTTCGCCCACCATGTCCGTGTGATGATACACTGCGGTACATCACTCAGACACAGCACCCGGCCTAATGACATCCGACCACCAGGTGGACCCAGAGGGCCCATGGTATAAAGCCGAGGACCCAACCATGTGCTCTCTCTCTCCCCAGGATTACTGAAAGCACAGCTAGCAGCCAACTAGATATTTATGAGAGTGGAATAAACCTGTATTGCCCAAAACAGTATTGCGCCTGTGTTTTCCTTTGGTGCAGCCTGCCAGTCTGCACCAATATAGTATCATTACCAATAGTATCGATACAGAGTAAGTTAATACAATTATGGAATAAAATACATCTTAAGAGGGAGTTTAGGTATTCCTTTACATTCCACCAAGAGACATTAATATTTCACAAAAGATATCTCATTTAAAAAGCAAGAGCTATGCCTGTGTCGACTCCATGTCTGTCATTGACTTTACAGAAACTATGAGGAGTGTCTGTGAAGACTTGACAAGTAGGTGTTAATTGGACTAATGTTGTAGAATTGAAATGGATGATTGTCTTTAAGGGAACATCATGTCTGAACAGATGTCCAGGCTCAGAAACTGATTAACCTTTTGTTGCTAAACTGGTTCCAGTGATCCAAATTTCTGGTTGAAGTCTGTTGTTCTCAGAGGGGTCATGTGGTTCAGCAAAAAGAGAGGGAGAAAAAAACATGCCATTCTTTGGAGAGAGAGACAGACAGTTTACTGCAGCAGTTGGTGTTGAAGACTGCAAGTTTGCAGACCTGCTACAAGACCCCATTTCAAAACAGGTTTTGAGTTCCGAGTTCAGCCTATTATAAATCTCTGTTGTCAATTTCAGAGGCTGTGACTGGTTATTGTGATTCTCCTAAAATAGGGGAAAAGGAAGAACTCTTTATAGTAACCTCGAAGAGGATAATATTTTTTGGAAAAACCCATGAGGGGGCAAGGTTCTTCAGCAGGACATTGAAGTGGTAAATTGAAGGAGATCAGTGTATGTGTGTGTCCAACAAACATCTCTTTGAAACCAACAAAGACCTTCCTTTGCGGAAACAATTCAAGTTAAAGCCTGGTGAAGATCATAAAAGTTAAATTCTGTGCACACTATGAAAAGCTGCCTGATATCAGTGAACTTGGAGAAGTGCTTGATTGGACAGTGAAACAAAGAAGTTTCCTGAACATGTACACGTGCGCTTAGAATGAGAAGAGGGGTTAAGTTAATAGTAATAAATTAAATATTGATATTATTATGTATGAAGAAAATTAAAAACATTTTTGTTTACATAACCATCGACTTGGTGAATTATCATTGCTGCTTGTTTTTGGAGTCCTCTGGACTCGTAACAGTATTGGCAGCCATTCACAACAGGGGCCATACGAAACTCCTTGGGGGCCATAGCACATTTAAAGAGGGGGGGGGAGCCACGGACTGAAATCATAAAACATTTTTTATGTATTCGATAGGCAAAAAGCATGGAATAAACCAACTAATCTTTATGGGAGGTCCATAAACTTTGAACAGAGTCCCAAGGGGGCCAAAGCAAAAAAAAAGTTGAGAATGACTGGTCTGGGCAGACAAGCGGGGTGGATTGTTATGCCCATCTCCCCTTCACCATGCCCGCACATACTCTTGGTTCACACAGGAAGAATGAGCCAAATGCCAAAGAATTAATACCATGAGTGGAACTAAAAATGAATCCCCACCCTCCCAACGTGAAAACTGTTATTAAAAGATTGGAGAAAATAATTGGGCGCGGCAAGCCAACTGCTCGGTTGGCGGACTGGGTGGTGAATCTGAATAAGCATTCAGAACATAATCATGGTCATCAAGCCACAATGAAAAAAGAGTGGGGCACCTTTTAACTCTCAGTAATCTTTTGAAATAAAGCAAAAACCTCTATTTATTTTGGTTCAGAAAATCCATTCTAGTTCCCCACAGATTAATCTTTCAGAGCTCTGTTACAGCAAAAGCAATTTATGGCCAATTCTATTTGCTTAGTCCAAACCTGTCAGACAGCAACCCTCACTCAAGCTCAATTTTATTACTTTTGGAGTCAGGTTCAAAGACACAAAGGCAGGCATTGGAAAAAGCACCAAATATTCTCGTCTTGGCCACACAGATAGGGAGGGGCTGCCCCAAGTTTAATTCCTGGCATGGCAGCATTATCCAAACCCTGTCACCAGTATACACATGAACGTGTCCCACATAAGGATATCCTAACCAAGCTTGATCAGAAAAAATATTCAGCCCATTGAGCCTGTGCTAGCTCTCTCCAATGGGATTCTCATCAGCCTCAATTGCCAACACTTTTTATTAAAGGCCCATAGTCCTGCAAATTTTTCGCCACCTATACAGATGTTACTTTGGCTTGGCTTCGCGGACGAAGATTTATGGAGGGGGTAAAAAGTCCACGTCAGCTGCAGGCTCGTTTGTGGCTGACCAGTCCGATGCGGGACAGGCAGACACGATTGCAGCGGTTGCAAGGGAAAATTGGTTGGTTGGGGTTGGGTGTTGGGTTTTTCCTCCTTTGCCTTTTGTCAGTGAGGTAGGCTCTGCGGTCTTCTTCAAAGGAGGCTGCTGCCCGCCAAACTGTGAGGCGCCAAGATGCACGGTTTGAGGCGTTATCAGCCCACTGGCGGTGGTCAATGTGGCAGGCACCAAGAGATTTCTTTAGGCAGTCCTTGTACCTTTTCTTTGGTGCACCTCTGTCACGGTGGCCAGTGGAGAGCGCGCCATATAATACGATCTTGGGAAGGCGATGGTCCTCCATTCTGGAGACGTGACCCATCCAGCGCAGCTGGATCTTCAGCAGCGTCGAGTCCACAGATGTTACTATCACATGGGAAATGAACCTGCCTGGAGCATCCTTTCAAGCAGATAACTCTACATGCAACTTTTTAAGTTTTTTCCCCCTGGAGAAAAAATAATTTTGGCTGCATAATCCAAGTTTCCTAAAGTGCAGAAAAATTTGGAAGTGACTGAGGTATCTTGATGAACTGCTTTTACTAACTGAAGAGAATACAAAATGGACCATTGTGAATTTTTGTCTATTTCAGAATACCACATGACCATATGACATAGGAGCAGAAATAGACTATTCAGCCCATCGAGCCTGCCCCACCATTTAATCATGAGCCGATCTATATTTCCACTCAGCCCCACTGCCTGTCATCCTCCCCATAACCTTTAATGTCCTGGCTGGTCAAGAAACTATCAATTTCTGTCTTACATACACCGAAAGACCTGGTCTCCACACCACCTGTGACAACAAATTTCACAGATTTACCACCCTCTGGCTAAAGAAATTCCCTCGTATTTCTATTCTAAGCGGGCGCCCTTCAAGCCAGAAGTTGTGCCCAAATATGTCATTAATATCCTGCAAGGAAGCCGGTATTGCTGACAAACTGGCTGACCTTTCTGTCCCAGCAGCAGATCAGCTTGGGATAATGCCAAAAGAAACTGGATTATCCCAGGCACATTGAAGTTTTGAAAAATAATCTGAACCAGCTTCGGAGAACCTAAACATAAATGTTGTACATGTTCAATCAGATGACAATAAACCTGATTTCTAATTAATACACTCAAGTTCCATTAAAGATCATCAGAGATAATTTCACTTACTTAGGGGTTAAGATTACTAAATGATTTAAAGATTTATATAAACTGAATTTTTCTCTTCTGTTTGAGTGCGTGAGGTTGTCTTTTTCTAGATGATCTCCTTCAACACTATCTTTAATACATGTATTATTAATGCAGTTAAAATGACATTATCCAAGTTTTTAAGCGATTCCAGCTTTCATCCCAGTGTCTTTTTTTGATAATATGAACTCAAAAGTTTCTTTTTATTTGGAAGAAAAACTCTAGAATTAGTAAATTTCATTTACAAAAATTGAAAAAAGATGGAGGTATGGGCCTATCTAATTTTAGATTTAATTACTGGGCTGTTAATATTCGTTATCTAACTTTTTGGATTTTTTTATTCTGACAAAGGGGATTGTCCATTATGGACAGATTTAAAATTGAAATCTATACAGCAGTATTCAGTGGCCTCTTTATTGGGTACCCCTCTTCCATTTAGTTTTTCCAAAATCAATAAGGATACATCTAATCCAATACTCAAACATACATTGAGAATCTGGTTCCAGTTTAGGAACTTTTACAATTTAAAATAAACTTTGTTTATCTACTGCTATATCTCAATTTTTTTTGACTATCAATAATTGATCAATCCTTCTCTATTTGGAAAATCAAAGGCATTATTTCTTTTGCAAATTTATTTAAGGAAGGTTGTTGAATGTCAAATAAATATGACTTGTCCAATTTTTAAAAAAAAGATATTTACAGATTAGAAATTTCTTAAACATCACATTTCTGGACTTTCCATTTAAATATCTACCAGATCTGGTTGATAATATTTTTCAATTGAATCCTTTTCAGAAAGGATTAATTGGAATTATAGATGAGAATATTGAAATTATGTCCAATATTTCATGATAAGATTAAAAGCCTTGGGAATTGGAACTTGCAAGATCCTTATCGGAGAATCTATGGGACAAGATTCTTATACTGGTGCTTTTATACATTCTACCTGGTTGTGCATGAAATTAAGACTTTTTGGATAAATCTGGGGGAAATATTGACGAAAATTATGGGGGTGACTTCTCTCTTGATCCACAATTGTTCCTTTTGGGGAATTTCGCTGTCATGAATGTTAAAGTCCCCAAAAGTAAATCCAAATTTATTAAAATCACTTTGGCAATAGTCAGGAAATGTATAGCGGTAACATGGAAATTCAATTCCCTCTTACATTTTGATCATTGGAATATGGAAATGCAAAGTTGTATATCACTGGAAAAAATTACTTACAATCTTAGAAATGAAAAAAATTTTTTTAATAGATATCTGGCAGCCTTATTTAAATGCCCGAATAGTTTAGTCTATTTGTTAAATATTTTATAAATAATTTTCATCCCTCATTAGCAATTTAATATTTTTATTTCTTTTTGATTGTATTAAATGTTGATGACAGCTCTTTTCCTTTTTATCCCCCATTGTCCAGTGTTTCTTTTCCTTTCACTTAAGGTACAGAGAGGTTATTTCTAAGCATAATATGGATTTTAAGGATATAATTTTTTTCTATATATTCGTATATACAGAGAGTGTGTGTATGTTTCAATATGACATTCATGAATTCAGTTCAAAGTGGTGCATCGTGTTCACATGTCCAAAGATAAACTGCCTTATATCTTTTCTAATATTCACTGTACTTGTGACAGATGTAAATCTGATAATTGCTACATTGATACATTTTGGTAATGACCACCTTTGGAAATCTATTAGAAGTAAATTTTTAATATCTTTTCAACGGTACTTCAGGTAGAGCTGCAACCCAATCCAATAACTGCTCTTTTTGGGGTTAATGAACCAGAAATAGGGAACTTTTCTGTACCTGTGCAGCCGGTTGTGGCCTTCTCTACATTGTTGGCTAGAAGAGCCATCTTATTCAAATGGAAAGACTCTAGACCTCCAATAGTGTTTCAATAGTTTTCTCATATTATGTCCTGTTAAGTTCAGAAAAAAATTAGATATCATGTTCTTGATTCATCAGTGAAAAGACACATGGTGACTCTTTTATGTCTTATTTTAATTTGAGTGATTAAATGTGCTCACTCTTCCAGAATGATCTAGATGAATTGGATTAGTAAATATGCAGACGATACTAAGATAGGTGGAATAGTGGATAATGAAGAAGGTTTTCAAGGATTGCAGAGGGATTTGGGCTGCTTAGAAAAGTGGGCTGAAAAATGGCAGATGGAATTTAATGCTGATAAGTGTGAGGTGCTTCATTTTGGTAAGAAGAATCAGAATAGGACATATGTGGTAAATGGGAGGGCATTGAGGAATACAGAAGAGCAGAAAGATTTAGGAGTAACGGTACATCGTTCCCTGAAGGTAGAAACTCACGTGAATAGGGTGGTGAAGAAGGCTTTTAGTATGCTGGCCTTTATCAATCATTGCATGGAATATAGGAGTTGGGAGGTGATGTTGAGATTGCATAAGACGTTGGTGCGGCCTAATTTGGAGTTCTGTGTGCAGTTCTGGTCGCCTAATTATAGGAAGGATATAAACAGAGTGGAGAGAGTGCAGAGAAGGTTTACCAGAATGTTGCCTGGATTTAAGCATCTGGAGTATGGGGAGAGATTGGACAGATTGGGTCTTTATTCTTTGGAGCGTAGAAGGTTGAGAGGGGATTTGATAGAAGTATTTAAGATTATGAAAGGGATAGACAGAATGGATGTGGATAGACTATTTCCATTAAGAGGAGGAAAGTTTAAAACAAGAGGACATGAGTTAAGAATTAAGGGGCAGAGGTTTAGAGGTAACATGAGGGGGAACTTCTTTACTCAGAGAGTGGTAGCTGTGTGGAATGATCTTCCGGGAGAAATAGTGGCGGCGGAGTCAATTGTATTATTTAAGAAAAGGTTGGACAGGTATATGGATGAGAAGAAGATGGAGGGTTATGGGCATTGTGCAGGGAGGTGGGACTAGAAAGGGGTGTTTGGTTCGGTGCGGACTAGAAGGGCCTAATGGCCTGTTTCCGTGCTGTAATTGTTATGTTATGTTATGTTATATGTTATGAGATTATAGTCTTACCCTTTGTTTTTTGATTCATGGTACGAATCAAAATCTACAAAATATATGTAACCCTCAGGATAAGCTGCTCAGATTTCTTTTTGGGTTAGTTTTCTTTTAATAATTTTTTTTTGTGATATATTTTCGGTCTTCATCCAGTACAGTGGAGGGGGCACTGAGTTTAGACATACATGCAGGTGATATTATATTTTCAGTTTCGCTCCCTTTTCTTCATTGTACTGCATTTATTATTAAAACCAATTAAAATTGAAAAAGAAAATAAACTTGAACTTGAAAGTACGATGCACAGCAGGATATTCCAATGACAACAGGGAAAACTTCAATAGATAAACTTCCACAGAGGCAAGCTTGCAAATTTAAATCAAGAGATCAGAAGTATAGCAAACAGATTTAAAAGTCCACATATACACAAAAATTCAAGTACTCAGATCTGTACCGGATTTGAAAAGCATGACAGATATACCAAAGTTATACTAGTGTTGAAGCATTAAATAACCAGAATAGAGCTACATGCCTTTAATAATTAAATGATAACATTGTGATTCAAATCAGTTCACTGCTCAATTGTGAGAAACTATTTCATCGTGTGGAACTGAAGACCCAGAAGACAGTCTTGAAAAGTCTGGTACTTGCTTCCCAAAAGCCTGTCGAAACAGATGTAGTTTAATAACTTGATCAGTAATTTTATTAGACAAGGCAACCAAAAGATATGGATCAGAGGTAAATAAAATGAACCTGGGTACAAATCTATTTATGATGTAAATGTTGCAACAGGTTTGTGAAACTGAATGATCTACCACCATTTATAAAAATGTCACGTTTAAGGCAATCTCTCTCTCTACTTGCTGATGGCTGCACACACTCGCTCAATTCCATATAAACAGCAAGGGAATGTGCCTGCAGGATTACTGGCCAAAGGAAACAAGGACAACTCCCAGTTCAGGCCTCCATGTCCAAAGCTTTTCCAAGCTAACAAAGTAGTTATTGGTTCTGATCTCCAGGTTTTATTTGAACTTGTCAAGTCAATTCATTTGCTGAGACTCACTCATCCTGCTTCAAAAGCACAACTTACTTTAATGTTTCTCACTCTGGAAAGTAAATACATCCAAATATGTTTAAATGAGTTTGCAATTAACTTACTTTTTGATCATAAATCTCTCTTAACATTTCCCTTATATTGACAGTTCCAGGTATATTGGGAACCACAGGACAAATTGAAAAGAACTATGGGAAGAACGTAGTTACATCCTTATGAACAGGCATTAATAATCTCTCACACCAGAACAAGGTGGCAGTCAGAAAA
The DNA here is from genome assembly GCF_036971445.1 of Narcine bancroftii. Classification (NCBI taxonomy): domain Eukaryota; kingdom Metazoa; phylum Chordata; class Chondrichthyes; order Torpediniformes; family Narcinidae; genus Narcine; species Narcine bancroftii. The sequence continues at coordinate 209,040,884 of NC_091475.1, forward strand.
ATCAGGTTAGAAGCATTCCATTGTTACCAACTCTGGTACAATACCAAACTTGTTCCTTTCTCGGTATTTGTGAAGCTGTTATTTTAAACCATTTCTTCTGTCTGCTTAATACTGCCAAGTGACTGACAGGTCCTATCCCTACTTTGACTACTGTTTTGAGAGGTTGGGACAGAATGGGGGAAGACAGGCACTGCTTGGCTAACCGAGCAAGTTGTCGTTTTTGGAAGACTCCACCGGACATACGCACGAGCAATTATAGATGGAAGTCTGCAACAAAAAATGTCCAATCCTCCCTCAAAAGGATTAATTAGGGCATAACCAACTGTACATAACAAACCAGAGTTTCTGGCATAGCCCTAATGGACACCTTTCAGCCTTCCAAGGCCTCCCACAAACAATGAAAGTTGAAGTTTGACATTACTAATTGCCAATGCGAGATTTACTTTGGCCTTGCTCTCAATACTGGCAGTGTGCCGCACCATGTACTCTGGGTTTTCATGCGCATTGCTCAATTAAAAAATGATTCTGTCAGCTGGTGGAGAATGGGGCAGTCTATTCAGAAATAAAACTAAATATTTAAAATAGGCATGAATTTTGAATACAGCTTTTCAACACAAAATATATGATCAAAAATTTTAAATATAAAGGGGTGAGATAGTCATCACAGAGCCTCTTGCTTACAACTGATTAGTGAAGATGGAGAGTATAAATGAAAAAAGACACACTTGCATTTTAATCACTTTTTCTTATCACAGATGTATTTCATAGCCCAATATTTTGATGTACCTCTGTGGTAATCTTTCAATTTAGGCGTACAGCATAGGAACGAACCATGAGCTCATGCTGCCCACCCCCATATGTTTTTGAAGGGTGGGAGGAAGCTGGAGCACCCATGCAGACACAAGGAGAACATGTAAACTCCTTACAGACTGCGCCAGATTCGAACCCAGTTTGGTGACGCTGTAATATCATCGCACTAACCACTGTGCCATCTCACGGATGGTAGGTATCATTATTCTGCTTATTTCAATGGCAGAGGGATAACAATGAGCTGTGATATTAGGAACTGCCACCTTTCTCATTTAAATAATTGGATTTTTTTATACCATCCAATTATAAAGGCGAAGCCTCATTTTGAAGTTTAATCTGAAAGACAGTCTCTTGGTTCAGTACTGAAACGTCAAGCTAGATTATCGAGTCGGAGCTGTAGAGATGGGGGTGTCACTAAACTTTTGTAGGTGAAATAAGATTAATTATTAATTGCCACTAAGGAATATATCCAATATACAATTAAAGCTTTTACTGAGACAAGAAACCTTTAAGAAATCAGTACGGCTGAACTTCTATTGCATGATCAACAATCTTTTTTATTCCTACAAACCATAATTCAAAGTTTTATTAATTTATTCATTTTTTTAAGAATGTGGACATCACTAGTAACACCAACATTTATTGCTTTTCATACAACAAGCATGTGCCATGAACCAGCACAGCTCCCACAATGCTCTTGGGATGGTGGGGGAAGACATAGGGAAGGTGATGTAAAGTGTTCCAGGATTTATAGCCGAGGACATTAATATGATGTTACTTCTCCAAATCAGAAAATGAGATTTATAGAACCCATTTTTCCAAATCAGAAAATGAGATTTATAGAACCCATTTTTCCAAATCAGAAAATGAGATTTATAGAACCCATTTTTCCAAATCAGAAAATGAGATTTATAGAACCTATAGGTCATTATTCCAAGATAACAGATGCCCTTTTTCTTACTCAGATTCAGACAGAGCTATTGGATTAGCTTACACAAGTTATTTTGCACAATTTGTAGAGGGTGCACACTGCAGCATGCCAATAACGGAAGGGATAAATGGATAGCTTGAGGAAAAGCTGCACAAGTGCTGTGGGAACTACACTCAACCCAAGTGAAGAATATTCCAATACTGGCACTCTTCACTTGTGCAGACAAAGAACTGGTGGAGGAATTTAGCAGGTTATGGTTAGAAATGGTCAATCAACATTTCAAATCAAGTTTTTAATAAAAGGTTCAGACCCAAAACATTGACTGATTATTTCTACAGACGATGGTGTCTGACCATCCTTTCAGGATGTCAAACATCTTAACTGAACTTCAAGACAGAAGAAAAGACACTGTTGAAGCAGCAGAAAACTTCACATTAAAGGACGTCAATCTTCCTTTATGCCCATTGGCCAGTGTTATCAGGGTTTCAATAGGATAATGCGAACAGAACTGAACAACGAGAGAGTTTTAAAGCTATGTACTTCTATGTGGAAGAGTATTTTTGGAATCACTGAATAAATAGAAAATGCCAAAATTTTCAATATATCCATTCACTATCATAAGCTCAAGATTAGGTCAAGGAAAACAAAAAAAGCTTAAAAGCAACCATTGTTTCCTGATCTATCTATATCTTTTAAAATAGCAAAAGGCCCACTTTGATGAATTCACACAGATTAAACTTCATTAGAAGCCTCAGGAAATTGAGCACGCCACCTGCTTCCTTCAATTTTTACCGATGAACGGTATGCTGCAAGGGTACATCACTGGAAACTGCTCCACCCAAGAAAGCAAATAACCGCAGAGGGGTGAATGCATCTCAGGCCATCATGTACACCCCCCTTCCATCAACATATCCTGCTGCCATGGAAAAGATTCATCCACCCCAGTCCCTCTCGCCACCAGGAAGATTCATACGGGCACTAAGATCCATGACCAGATTCAAGGAGTTTCTTTCCCACTTTTCAGACTTCTGAATGAACCTTGCTACTAAAATACTGTAAAGTGATCTGTGCTCCAATTGATCTTCCTGTAACACCGCACTCAGGACAGCAGTAGAAACACTACAACATAGGAGTTGACAAGCTGGATTGCATGCAAAATGAACTTTCCCATGAAGGCTTCCTGATCACATCAGAGGTTTGGACCTGGAGCTCAGGTTGCCAGTGGATTGAACAGGAGTGTGCAACGAGAGGCTGCAGGACCACTGGAGGCAAACGCATGACACTCAACATCTCTGAAGGGACTCTTTTGCTTCTTTTTCTCTTCTTGTTAGGGGTGTCAGGCAATGCTCGTGTCGACTGTGTTTATCTTGCAGCCGGCAAAAATTAAGCATATCACGCATCTTACATTCTTGTGTGTTATTTTGTGACTAAAAAGAAATCTTGATACATGCAACAATAAACTTGAAGTTGATCATGGTTTCAAAGACAAAGTCTGTACTCCACGATAATCGGAACCTTACACTGGAAATCTCCAAGGACCCAATGCCCACCTTCCCAAGCCCTTCACAGAAGAAAATCAGAATTTATTGTCCTGAACAAGCCAATGAAATTCCGTGTTTTGCAGCAGCGTCTTAGTGGAAACATTCATATTATAACCATCTTACAACGTTACAATAAAACAACAATAGTGTACAAAAAGTAAGGCCAATAAAAGCTTTAATTGTATATTGGATTAGTCAGGAATCTGATGGCAGTGGGAAAAAACTGTCCTTGTGCCGCATACCGAATCTCTGCAAACACTTCACCAAGTATAGCTGGAGGTGAGCCTTATTTGTGATTGCATCAACCATGGAGATTAAATCAAGAACTTTGAAAACTTTACTCACAACAAAGAAAATAAAATGGGAGAGGGGACAGATTAATACTTTATATTCATTGTGACTGGATAAAGTAAAAATCTTACTGTCCCAAATATTTATCACAGGTTGTGTTTGGGTGTCAGGCGAGGATGAAGTGGAAGAAAACCAATCGCTTTATTAAAGCAAGAACGTGAAAGGCTTCTCCAATATTATTACTTCCTATCATGGAAGATCAAGCAATGGAAAAATTGGGTGAGAAAAAGATTACTCCAAAAAAAACTGAACCTTGTCCAACAGAGAATATCCAACAGTGACTGAGTTAAAAATACCACAGACAAGGTAAAAAGTAATTCTACCTGACATGACATTTTTTTTTTAATTTTTATTTTTTACACAATAAACCATATTGACCAAAATACATAGACATTTTTCTCTTGAATATATAGTGTCATTTTCTCCCCTTTCCCCCCCTCCCTTCCTTCCCTCCCTCTCCCCCCTTCCCATTTATTCAAAGTTCAATCTATAAGATACATTAAATCCGTTAAACAATGTTGTCACTTAATAAAATAAACAAGAAATTCTTATCTTTTACTTTTATATACTGAGTCAGTTCTTTTCGTTGTCTTCTCCTTCTGTCATTTTAGGTGGTGGAGGTTCATGGTAGGATTTCTCTATGGTATTTCATGTATGGTTCCCATATTTGTTCGAATATTGTGATGTTATTTCTTAAATTATATGTTATTTTTTCTAATGGAATACATTTATTCATTTCTATGTACCATTGTTGTATTTTCAAGTTATCTTCTAATTTACAGGTTGACATAATACATTTTTTTGCTCAGCTAGGGCTATCATAACAAATCTTTTTTGTGCTCCATCCAAACGAGTCCAAATTCTTTATTTCTTATATTACTTAGGAGGAAGATCTCTGGGTTTTTTGGTATATTGCTTTTTGTGATTTTATTTAATATTTGGTTTAGATCTTCCCAAAATTTTTCCACTTTCTCACATGTCCAAATTGCATGTATTGTTGTTCCCGTTTCCTTTTTACAGCGAAAACATCTGTCTGATTCTGTTGGGTCCCATTTATTTAACTTTTGGGGTGTGATGTATAGCCTGTGTATCCAGTTATATTGTATCATACGTAACCTCGTGTTTATTGTATTTCTCATGGTTCCAGAGCATAGCTTTTCCCATGTTTCATTCTTTATCTTTATGTTTAGATCTTGTTCCCATTTTTGTTTAGGTTTACAGTTTGTTTCCTCGTTCTCCTTTTCTTGCTGTTTGATGTACATGTTTGTTATAAATTTTTTAATTATCATTGTGTCTGTAATCACATATTCAAAATTGCTTCCTTCTGGTAACCTCAGACCGTTTCCCAATTTGTCCTTCAAGTAGGTTTTCAGTTGGTGGTATGCAAACCTTGTATCATGAGTTATATTATATTTGTCCTTCATTTGTTCAAAAGATAATAATTTATTTCCCGAAAAACAATTTTCTATTCTTTTGATCCCTTTTCTCTCCCATTCTCTGAAGGAAAGGTTATTTATTGTGAAAGGGATTTGTTGATTTTGTGTCAATATTAATTTTGGTAGTTGATAATTTATTTTATTCCTTTCTACGTGAACTTATTCCAAATGTTGAGCAGATGGTGTAATACTGGTGAATTCCTACGTTGCACCAATTTTCATCCCACTTATAGAGTATATGCTCAGGTATCTTCTCCCCTATTTTATCTAGCTCTAATCTGATCCAATCTGGTTTTTCCCTTGTTTGATAAAAATCTGATAGGTATCTTAATTGTGCTACTCTATAATAATTCTTAAAGTTTGGTAGTTGTAAGCCTCCTTGTTTGTACCATTCTGTTAATTTATCTAGTGCTATCCTTGGTTTCCCACCTTTCCATAAGAATTTCCTTATTATTTTCTTTAGCTCCTTGAAGAATTTCTCTGTTAGTTGAATTGGTAATGATTGAAATAGGTATGTATCCTTGGGAAGATGTTCATTTTAATACAGTTTATCCTTCCCATCAGTGTTAGTGGTAAGTCTTTCCAGTGCTCTAAGTCGTCTTGTAATTTTTTCATTAATGGCTGATAATTTAGTTCATATAGATGGCCGAGATTATTATTTAGTTGTATTGGAGAAAGCAATGAAAAAAATAAGAGAAGACAAAAAGCCACTGGAATACAAAAAAATTTTTTTCTATCCAGATATAAGTTTTGAACTCCTGAAGAAGAGGAAGGAGTTTAATGCAGAAAAAACGACCCTATGGAAAAAAGGTTATAAATTTATGTTAACATATCCAGCGGTGCTTAAAATAGTTATCCCGGGGCAGCAAAACAAACTGTTCTCGGATCCGGAAAAAGCACGAAAATTTGCAGAACACCTAAAAAACAGACAGAGATATAAAGAGATATAACAAGAACAAAAATGACAACAAACTATATATGAAGAAGAATAAAGTATAAGTAAGAACTAAGAAGAGAAAGAAAGGGAAGAAAGGAAGTAAGGAGGGAATGAAGAGAGTGAACTTTGTTATATATGAAGATTAAAATCTTTTCTGGGGGGGCTGGGTGGGGAAGATAACAGTCACTGCGAAATCAGTTGACGCTTGCGAGCGGGTTCACAAATCCAAATGAAGAGGGGAGATGTGGTTGCCCGACAAGGGACAAAGGACAACTCAGAGAGGGGAGGGAATATTGGGGTTAAAGGAATTTTAGATATGGGAATAGTGGAAATATTTTGTTTTAGAAATGTTGTCTTACAATGTGTTCAAAAAAAGAAAACAGAAATGGATAAGAAGGGAATGTGGTGATGAGGAAATGGAAAGGAAAGATAAACAATGTATGAAATGGCCATGTTGAACTATATGACTATAAATATTAATGGAATACATAACCAAATCAAAAGGAAGAAGCTGTTAAATTTACTGAAGAAAGAAAAAATTGATATAGCGTTCGTGCAAGAAACACATCTAACTGAAGTGGAACACAAGAAATTAAAGAGAGATTGGAAAGGACATGTAACAGCAGCATCATATAATTCAAAAGCCAGAGGAGTAGCTATATTAATCAATAAAAATGTACCAATCAAAATAGAAGAGGAAATCATAGATCCAGCAGGGAGGTATGTAATGATAAAATGTCAGATATATTCAGAATTTTGGAATTTACTCAATGTATACGCACCTAATGAAGAAGATCAAAAATTTATGCAAGGTATATTTTTGAAGATCGCAGATACGCAAGGGAATATATTAATAGGAGGGGATTGTAACCTTAATTTGGACTCAAACATGGATAAAACTGGAAAAAAGACTAACAGAAAGAACAAAGTAATCAAATTTATAATTAAATCGATGCAGGAAATGCAACTTTTGGATATATGGAGGAAACAACACCCAAAGGAAAAGGAATATTCATATTATTCGAGTAGACATAAAACATACTCGAGGATAGACCTATTCCTGTTATCAGCCCACATTCAAGGAAGAGTTAAGAAAACAGAATATAAAGCTAGATTGTTATCAGATCACTCACCCCTGTTATTGGCAATAGAGCTAGAGGACATCCCACCAAGAATGTATAGATGGAGATTAAACTCCATGCTACTTAAAAGACAAGATATAGAGAATTCATTGAGCGACAAATTAAAATGTACTTTGAAATAAATACGGAATCAGTGAAAAATAAATTTATACTATGGGACGCAATGAAAGAGTTCATCAGAGGACAGATAATAAGTTATATAACTAAGATGAAGAAGGACTACAATCGAGAAATAGAACAGTTGGAAAGGGAAATAACAAATACAGAAAAAGAATTAGCAATAAAGGAAGATACAACTAAAAGAAGAGAATTGACAGACAAGAAAATAAAATATGAAACACTACAAACATATAAGATGGAGAAGAACATAATGAAGACAAAACAGAAATACTATGAGCTAGGAGAAAAAACGCACAAAATACTAGCGTGGCAGCTTAAATCAGAACAAACTAAAAGAACGGTATTGGCATCAAGGAAAAAGGACACACAAATTACATATAACCCAACGGAGATCAACGAAAACTTCAGGAAATTCTACGAACAATTATTTCAAACTGAAAACTAAGGGAAAGAAGACAAAATAGATGAATTTCGAACTAAAATTGAACTACTGAAATTACAAAGAGGAGCAAAATAAATTAATAAAACCACTTGAAATAGAAGAAATACAGGAGATATTAAAAAAACTACCGAACAATAAAACACCGGGAGAGGAAGGACTCCCAATAGAATTCTATAAAACATTCAAAAACTTATTAATTCCTCCTCTCCTGGAAGTAATGAACCAGATTGAAAAAACACAAAACATACCAGATTCATGCAAAACAGCAATAATTACAGTAATACCAAAGATGGGGAAAGATCCACTAACACCAGCATCGTATAGACCAATATCTCTACTTAACACAGATTATAAGATAATAGCTAAATTATTAGCAAACAGATTGGCCGACTGTGTACCAACGATAGTAAAACTAGACCAAACTGGATTTATTAAAAAAAGACGAACAACAGACAATATCTTTAAATCCATGCAGTACAAGGAAACAAAACTCCAACAGTAGCGGTTGCTTTAGACGCAGAGAAGCCTTTGACAGAGTAGAATGGAATTATTTATTCAAAGTACTACAAAAATTCAACGTACCAGAGAAATATATTAATTGGATTAAAGCATTATATAAGGGACCACTGGCATAAGTGACAGTAAATGGATATTTCTCAAGCCAATTTAAATTAAGCAGATCAACAAGGCAGGGATGTCCACTATCTTCCTCACTGTTCGCGTTAGCTATAGAACCACTAGCAGAACTGATAAGAACAGAAAATAAAATACGAGGAATAAAAATAAAAGAAGGAATATAAAATCAGTCTATTTGCAGATGACGTTATAATATACTTAACAGAACCAGAAATATCAATAAAAGAATTACATAAGAAATTGAAGGAATATGGAGAAGTATCGGGGTACAAGATCAACGCAAATAAAAGTGAGGCAATGCCAATGAATAATGCGGATTTCACAAAGTTTAAGGAAGAATCACCATTTAGATGGCAAACACAAGCAATTCGATACCTAGGTATACGACATGACACATTTTGATGCAAGCACAGCAGCCATTCTGAACTGCAGCACAGAAAGCAATCAACTCATTGTTTCACTGGTATACAAGGAATGAATATCAGTTATGGCAACGTCAATACTCAGACAAAATAGGAAATATAGGCCTACTCTAATGTTTAGTGAATAACTGTGCCCCCCAATAATGCAGCAATTCCTTGGTAACACTCCAGAATAGCAACTTGGTTTGTGCCTTCCCATTTGAAGTGTGATTTACTGCCACAAAAAGGCATCATACATCAAACACCTTTTTCCGTTTACTAAGCAAGAAGTGTGCCTCCACTGGCCCACTACCCCAAAGATGAATCAGCTCCTGAGATGACCTTCCACGTTGCTTGATAAAATTGGACGTTCCCTTCTAATTATCATCTGCCTTGTACGCTGGCAATACCTTCCAAAAGCTAGAGATAAGGCCAACACAATATATGTATATTTTATTTATACACACACACACACATATATATATATATATATATATATACAAAACACACACAAAAATGGATACCCTACCAAGCACACCCAAACAAATGATTGGTCCAGAGGGATTTTTAAGAGGTAGAGAGATTTTTAAAATAGGTATTCTTTTTCTTCCTTAACTTCAGCACCCCTCGCTTCTTCTGAAGAGTGGCAAGCTACAACCCTGCATGCGATTTGTCTTTTTGCCACAAATCCTCACACAAGTGCAATCACAACTCATGATTAGTTGAAACATTTCGTTCTATGTTTAAATCATGAACATCAAATGAGAACTGCTGAATTGAGCTTAACCCGTCATTGAAAAGAAAGGCAAAAGCAAACATTCAAAACCCCAAGAATTGTATTCCATTGTCATATGTAACAAGATAGTGAGAAATGTTACTTTGCATGCTATCCAGGTACATCAACTCCAACTTGTTCAAAAGGTAGTAGAAAATAAAACAACAAAATAATGTCATTTAACAGAAAAGTCTGCAGACACTGGGAATGTAATTCTGGAGAAACTCAGCAGGTCACACAGCATCTAGAGGAAATAAAGCATAACCAACATTTCAAGCCTGAGCACTTCATCAAGGTATGAGCAAAAAGGCACCTGAATAAAAAGGTGGTGGGAGGGGACGAGGGAGGAAGGAGTTGAAGCACAAGCTATTAAGTCATAGGTTGATATAGGTGGGAGATTAGAAGAGAAAAAAGCTGAGGTGATAGCAGGTAGCTCTCTGAATGGAGAGTGAAAGATGTGTAGAGCTGGAAGAAAGGAGACAGAAGGAAAGAGACTTGGGGAGAGGCTTAACACAAATGAAAGAAGATTATGTTAATGCCACCTGGTTGGAGAGCACCCAGACGAAATGTTAGATGTTGTTCCTCCAATTTGCTAGTAGCCTCGGTTTGGCAGTCGATGAGGCCATGGACAGACATGTCATTGTGGGAATGGTGTGTGGAATTTAAATAGTTGGCCACTGAGAAGTCCTTTATTACAGCAAAGTGAAGGTACTCAACAAAGTGATCTCCCAACCTGCATCCAGTCTCTTCGACATAGAGGAAGCCACAACATGAACAATGCACACGATACCCCCCCCCCCCACCCAAAGATTCACAAGTGAAGTATTGGTTCACTTGGAAGGTCTGTTTTGGGCCCCGAATGGTGGTGAAGGAGGGATGGGCAAGTGTAGCATTTCCATGGGGTGGGGGGGGGTGAATAATGGGAAAGGATGAATGGTTGAGCAGTCCCTACGGACAGCAGAGAGGGGAGAGGAGGGAAAGATATGTGGGATTACTGTGCAGGTGGCAGAAATTGCAGAAGATAGCATGTTGGATACAAAGGCTGGTGGGGTGGTAGATGAGGACATAAGAAAAGAGGATGTGCAAAGTCTAAATCGTGCATCGAAATGGCGATGCTAATGCAATTCAGCAACAGGAGAAACTGCCCTTGGTTTCCACATCACTAAAGTCTATGCTGGTCCAACAACAATTAGTGATCAATAGTTAACTGCCAATTAGGTTGTTCACAACATATTAATTGCTTTCTTTTTATTCTATTATATATAGGGGGTTTGAGAAAAAAAGCAAAAGTGTCTTTCTACCACTGTCTTTGTGATGAAGAATTACTATTGCACTGTCAGCCAGAATGCTGATTGAAGCAAAAGCAAATTCTTCTTGGAGGCAAAAAAAATGGCAGCGCTGCCAATGGTGCAAACCCTCCTCCAAAGGGTTCTACCGCCTCATCCAACTACCGACAGCTCTGTACAGGCATTAAACGAGCTGTTAAATGAGCCTACAGTGATTTATTTTAAAGACCTGTGATTGTGGAGTCTGTGACTAAGATGGCAGTGACTGTGTTTGGCAGCAGTTATGAAGGTGTTGCAGACTCCGGTGAAGCAGAGAATTGGCGCAGGGCATCATAAGATGGGGAGACAACTCCCCATTTGAGAAGGAGAAGCAAAGGAGATGACCCTACAGGACAGTGTCCCCAGCGGCAGATCAGTGAGGGGCTTGGCAGCTGATGAACACAGGTGACTCAAGGCGAGGAACCCACGCAGGCTGCGGATGATTTGTGTCAAAGGACTCATACCAGACTGCGGACTGGCTGAAGGGGTACCGCGTATCGGAACCAGGATGTGATAGGGCAACAAGGGAGGGAAGGGCTCCTGAAGGGCCTTGGGAAGCTGAAGGAATCTTGATTGTGTCGAAGGTTTGGATCTGGAGCTCAGATTGCCGATGGTTTGGAATGAGGTGTATGTGGCTACAGAGGCGAATCCATGGACATTCAGTCTCTCAACAGCAATTACAGAGTAGGTGTGAGGCATCAGACTTCTCAAAACTCACAAATTTCTTGAGGGTAGTTTTCAGAGAATTATTTCTTCATACGAAGGTTTCACAACTTGTGTTTTCTTCCAAACAAGGGTTACATGAAGTGCCATGTAGAAATGGCCACAGTAGAACTGCCCTCATTTACAAAGAGACATCAAAATGGCTCTTCTTCATGGCCACTGACATTGTGCATCTCCCATGATAAGGAAAAGACAATATAGACGAGCGCTTCTCTTTCTCACTCTCTCTCTCGTCTAGTTTTTCAATCCTGTGCGACTTACAGGAGGGCCAAGCATCTGCTTCAATCCTGTGTGACTTGCACCTGGCCAGGTATCTTCAGGCCTCAGTTTGAAATTAGTTCCTTAATTTTCAAAAATGCTTTCTGTCTTGAAGTGTCTTTACCCCATGGCATGACATAATTCCTGTCTTTTGAAGTTTATCTTTTCCAAAAATTTTACGAGCCAATGTCTCTGATAAGTCTGCAGCCCAACCAGCAAATAGCTTCCTTGTGTACTCAGCTGCCAGCTGACTTTCCATTCTAACACAGTTAAATCAGTACAGTCCTTTGTTTAATTTGATGTCCTCCTTGAGCAACCCCATCGACCAAGGAACAAACACTTCTACGTATGTGTGGGTGTATGTATATTATATAAATATAAATATAAATATACACATAAATAAATATGTATAAATACATATATTAAAAGTAAATATTTTAGTTGTTTTGCTTTAAAAAATATACATAGGAACATTTTAATATATTAAACTCACAAAAAACAAAGTCCCTCTCCACCTCCCCCCCCCCCCCCTCCATACATACAGATCTGTTCCCCATCGGAGCTTACATATATTTTTAAGTATATAGAGTACAGTTGGGGAAACTAAGTTTGAGTATATATAGTTACTTTTTTGTTCCTTTTTATTATTGTATCTGGCCCCCTATGTGGTCAAATTTTTATAAAAGGTGTCATATTTATTCTTTAAGTTATATGTGATTTCCCCCCCCCCCCACCCCCCATACAGCTGTTCATTTCCACAGTCTATTGTGCTATAAGTAGAGGGGAGTCGGACTTCCAAGAGATCGCGATACTTTTTTCGCAACCCCCAGTGCTATTTTCATAAATGAGGTTTGATATTTGATCAATTTGACACTTCGTTCCACAAAATTACCCAATAGATAGAGCTCTGGGTCGGCTGTGAAGGTCGCTTCTGTTATCCTGGTTAATATTTCTGTGATTTCTTGCCAAAACGGCCTCACTATCACACACAACCATGTGGCATGTAGAAAAATTCCTGTCTTAGTCCACATTTGAAACATATATCTGAAATTTCTGCTTTTAATCTGTGCAACTTTTGTGGGGCAAGGTATAATTGGAGTAAAAAAATTATACTGAACCAGTCCATAACTTGCATTCATAATTGATATCATGCTTTTCTTACACCAATCTAATCAGCATTTTCCTGAATCCCAAGTCCGACTCCCATCTTTTCCTTGCTTTCATTCTGGAGAGCATCGTACATTTTTGTTATAAATTTGGGTGTATTCCCCATCTAAACTGTTCATTCAGTTACACTAATTTCAGGTGGGGTCAATGTTGTCCCACATTTCTCCTTTAAGAATGATCTAAGCTGGAGAAAACAGAAGGTGGTCCCATTGGCAATTCCATATTTGTGTTTTAATTGTTCAAAGGATTTAAGAGTTCTTTCCTTGTAACAGCCCTTAATGTATCTTATACCTTTGTCATACCACAAATTTAATATTCTATTGCCCATGTTCAGAGACAATGATACATTTTTACACAGTGGTGCTTTTATTGATAGCCCTCCTTTTTTCCCATTTATTCATTGATTTCTTGCCTTGTTCTAATCATATGTATTAAAATGGGGTTATCCATCTTTTTTTTTTAAAAAGTGGTTTGAAGTGCCATTTATAAATAAAGTATTTTGCTTTCCCCTCCTCCACTGAGTGCATTCCCATTTGAACCCAAGACCCAGGGGAGGTGAGGGGTGGTTGTCTTCAGTGAAGAAGGCTGAGATAAATCTAGCCTGTGCAGCTAGGTCATATTTTAAAATCTAAAAGTCTAAGTCCTCCCAGTCCATAGTCCCAGGTCAGTTTTTCCTGGTACCTTATTATTCCATAGAAACTGTCTAATATGCTTGTTTAGTAGCTTTAAAAAGTTTTTAGGTAACAGAATAGGCAGCGATTGAAAAAGATATTGCAGTCTTGGCATCATCATTTTCCCACCAAAGTAATCGGTAAGGTCTCTTTCTATCTTCCCAAGATGGGAAACAATGTAGTTTGTACAGATTTTGCAAGTTATTGTCAATTGATATTCCAAGATATTTTATTCTATCCATCTTCCATTTAAATTGACTTCCTTTTTGATATCTTTCATATTCAAAATTTGTTAATAATCTCACTTTTATCCCTATTTATTTTGTAGCCTGATATTCTTCCATATTTTTCTAGTGTAATTTTTCCAAAGATTTATCAAATTCTGATGGGTGCAAAAACTCATCATCAACGAATAGACTAATTTTACATTCTCTTGAACCCCTTTATATCTGGATCCCCTCTTATTATCTTTGCCAGCGGTTCATTTGCTAAATAAAAAGCATTGGGGACAAGGGCATCCCTGTCTGTTTGATCTACTGAAAGGGAACACAGCCAACATCAGATTATTTGTTATTATTTTAACTTGTGACTTTTAGTTTTTAGCTAATTTATAAATGTTCTGCCTCTACCAAATTTTTCCAGTGTTTTAAATAAAAGGGGCCTTTCCAAATGGTCAAATGCTTTTTTTGCGTCTAGGGAGACTGCAATACTTGGATTTCATTCAGATTTAGCCATAGGTATTATATTAAATAATCTTCCTAGACTATTTGAGGATTGCCTTCCTTTAACAAATCCTGCTTGGTCTGTATGCATCAGTTTTTGGAAGTATTGTCCTAACCTATTACCCAATGCGTTCCCTAGTATCTTATAATCAGCATTTAATAGGACTATTGGTCTGTATGACAACGTTTTTTGTGGATTCCTATTCTTTTTTGGTAACACTAATGATCATAGTTCAGAATGACTCCAAGGGGATCTGAGTTTCTACAGCTTGGTCCAGGACATCCATTAAAAGGGGCATTAATAATTCTTTGAATGGTCTATAAAACTAAGGTGGAAATCCATCCTCACCTGGTGATTTATTAACCTGAAGGGGGCCCAGAGTTTTTTCAATTTCTACCCTTGTGAAGGGAGAATCTAATTCTATCCTTTCTCTCTCTTCCAGCCTGGGAAGTTCAACATTCAGCAAAAATTCTTCTATTTCATTCTCTTCATCTCCTAGTAATTCTGATTTGCATAGTTTTGTGTAATATTGTCTAAGTGTCATTAATTTCTTTTTGCTTGAGTGTCTGTTTTAGTTTTTATTGCATTTATCAATCTTGATAACTCTTGTGTTTTAATCACCCAAGCTAAAACTTTGTGCATCTGTTCACCCAACTCATAGTATTGTTGTTGGGTTTTTAATATAGCTTTTTCTGTTCTATATGTTTATATTGTATTACATTATATCTTAGCTTTTTATTCACCAGTAATCTGTATTGTGAGGTGGGCCTCAGTGACAAAAGACAAAGGAGGAAAAACCCAACACCCATCCCCAACCAACCAATTTTCCCCTGCAATCGGACTTGTCAGCCACAAACGAGCCTGCAGCTGATGTGGACATTTACCCCTCCATAAATCTTCGTCCGCGAAGCCAAGCCAAAGAATCTGTATTCTTCTTGTAGTCCTGTTCTTTGATTTTTTAAAAATTCTTTAATATCCTTCTCCAAATTGTTTACTTCTGCCGTATGTTCATATAGGATATAATTTGTCCCCTTAAATATGCTTTAAGCATGCCCCATATCAGAAAACTACTATTAGTAGATGGAAGATTTGTTTCATCATAGTATTGAGATGCCATCTGTATACATTCTCTTGCATTTCCATTGTTGCTATAATTAATATTAAGAGAATGGTCTGAGAGAAGCCTCGCTAGATATTGTTTCATCATTACTTTTTAAAGTGATCAGTCATTAAAAATAAGTCAATCCTTATGTGAGTCGTGCACCCTTGAGTAAAAATAGTCTCTCTGTGGGATTTAATTGCCTCCATACATTGATAAGATTTAGATCTTTCATAAATGAAATTGTGATTTTTGCTGCTTTCAGCCTCATGATTCTTCTTGTCGATTTATCTAGTATTTGTCCAAGCAAAAATTTAAGTCTCCTCCAACTATTATATTTTGTCTTTCGTCTGCTGTTTTTAAGAAACAAAGGTTTCATTGTCATAATTTGGGGCAGAAATATTCATAAACAACTATGCTTCTCTGTAAATTTTATAGTGTGCCATTACATACCTTCCAGCTTGATAAAACGAGGTATTTTCTATTAACACTGGTGTATTTTTATTAATTGCAATAGCCACCTTTCTTGCCTTTGAACCGAAGATTATATTATTTGTCCCACCCATCCTCTTAATTTATCATGTTCCAATTTGTTAAGATGCGTTTCCAACAAAGATTATATCCACTTTAAACTTCTTTAGGTATGCCAAGACCCTTTTCCTCTTCACTGTCTCATTTATCCCATTAATATTAAGACTAATGAACTTTTAGAGTTTTATCCATACTATTTCTCACACAAATGTTGTGTAACAATATTCCCAATTTTCCAACATGTACATTTCCCCTTTAAGAAACACACAAACACATCCCTAGCTCTGACAGTGTCTATGACAATAGTACTTGGAAGCCCGCAAAAAAAAGCCCACAGGTTCTTCCAAAGAAGAAATCCTCCCTTTGGCACCTTCTTTTAAAAATCGCTCCTCTCCTGACACCATCATAATTCCCCACCCCCCAGTCAGAGGTCCCATCTTGCTGCTTTCTTGACCACCTTTGTCTTTTCAGAGCTCTCCATATAAAATCTTTTTTTTTCTTTTAACACTGAAAACAAGACAGCTCAGTACTGTTAGTACAAATAAAAAGATCTGTCTTTCATTTAGTCCCATTTTGAAATGGTCTTTTCAGCCCTTTCAGCTGACAACTTTAATCTTTTCATAACTTTCTTAAAAATTCTTCCACTTCTTTATTCTTGAAAATTTGTTGATTACCTTCTGAGACATCCGTCCTCTATGTTCCTGGATAAATCATTGAATATTTAAAGTTTTTAGACTGCAGTTGTCTCTTTACCTCAAATTCCTTCCTTTGTTTGACCAAGGCAGGACTGAAGTCCTGGAAAAACATTTTTTCATTGTCTAGCACTAACGGGCCATTATTATTTTTCTGAATATTCATGTGCTGCTTCCAAGATCACATCTCTCTCTCGATAATTTAAGTCTTACCAGGACTGGTCATGGTGGCTGTTCGCCAGTCCTTAGTTTCCAAGGATTCCGGTGGGCTCTTTCAATTTGCAGCTTTGCATTCAACTTATTTTATCCCAGTATTTGTGGGATCCATGTTTTCAAAGAAAATCACCGCGCCTTTTCCTTCTATTCCTTCTCTCAGTGCAATGATTCCTACATTGTTACATCTGCTGAAATTTTCCATATTGTTGATTTTGTCCATCAGTCCTTCCTTTTCTGTGTCCCATATTTTTGCCTTTTCTTCCAGTGCTTTCAGCCTGTCTTTTGCTTTGTCCAGTTCATCCCCTGAATGAGTCACTTCTACAACTTCTCCAATTTCCGTTACCTTCTCTGATCTCTCTCATCGCCAATTCCACACTCATAAAACGACTGCATCAAAGTTTCCATCATGTTCAGGATGGTGGTTATATCTTGGGCCGAATCCCCAGCTCTGCGGGCTTCAGCTGGTCCCAAGGCCCCTGCTGAGTCACTCCTCATCAGGCTTCCAACTGATGTCTTGTATGAGCTGTTACTTCTTCAGTTTTTGTTTTTGGTTGCCATGATCGTTTCGCAGCAGTTTTATCCATTTTTGATGATAAAATTTTGTTTTTTGAGCATTTAAACAGTCTTTTTAATACTTTTGTGGAGAGATCTTTCAAAACACCTGCTCAGCTCATTAGCAAGGCCACACCCCCCCAAATATTTATTTTTTATCTAAAAATTAAGAACACAATTGCATCACAGAGAATGGCTGCTCGAGATGATGTACCAATCAGGGTCAGATTAGCCAATTCAATTGCAAGAAAAAGAGAAAAGTCAGGCAGCAGGCAGAGGAAAGAGAAACAAGAATCAATGTTTCAAGTTAAAGACCGTGGAATACTGAACAGTTCTGATAAAGGGCCTTCAATCTGAAATGTTAATGCTGCAAAACGTGTCCAAAATGTAAAGGGGAACTCTTCTGGGATGGGATCTTTCACTGGATCAAAATAGCCCTTTTTCAGCATTAAAAAACTGTTGAATTTACTCCATGCTCCAATTAATTTGACAATATTATTAATCAAATATATTGGGGGTGGAGAGGGTAAAGAGATACCTGAAATAAATATAGTTGAAATATCATGTCAATCCAGGATTGTATCAGTGAGTATTCCCACTATCACAAGACAAACAGATCACACACTAATAAATCAAAGGGCTAAAATAAATGGCTATGTGGAAGCAGGTCCACATTATATTCTACATGCACATCAAACCCATTTTATTCTGCAGCTGATAATCGGCTGATCACCCGAAAAACCACAATAATAAATTCCTTTGAGGAACTTCATTACTTTCATAAAAGGTTGCATTATAATTCTTTGCTCTCGGCAGGAAAGAGGCAAGACTCAGTGGAAGGCAAAATAGACAAGGATAATGAGAACATAGTAGGAATTTAACAGACAGTCCCCATTAGTTTTGAGAATGCAAGGAACCCCAACATAATACAATTCTGAGCTGAACTGGTTCCAGTAAGATTGCAGACAGCCCAAGACCAATCACAGTGACAGGCAGGTCCAAGGCAGGAGGCAGCTATTTGCCCATAGCTCCCAATTATCTTCCCGAAATGGTTATTTAATTAGATCCAACACTGCCCTCTCCTCATGACCATTTCTTATTTATCCAGTTCTCCATAATGTACAATTATAGAAATTGGATCCAGAACTAAGGGAATTTCACTCAAAATGTCCAATCAGACCGGAGGGAAACAAAATTCTTCCAGTCTCACCCTCCTTATAATTATTGACCAAATTACATCTCTAATTACCAGCTATCATTTCTCAAACTTAATTTTAAACACCGATTAAATCTCATCAACCCTGCTGAGATCAGGTCAATTATCTTAAGATGCTACGATTAAAGGGAATGAATCTCACCTTGCATTTAACCTCTCTAATTTGTTAGGTTTCATTTGCATTCAAATACTTGATGACAACTTCATACTGAATTATTACGTAATGTATTCTCATAAATCAAAATGGACAGGTCTAATAACTCGAGATGTAGAAACTTGCCATTGGTGGGAAGTGGCTGACAACACCCTACCATTTGGTCACTCACATGCATCAGCAGGTTAGATAATAGGATCTCGTTTGCAAAGGATTGAGCTATCACAAATTAACTACTAGGGGGGAAAAAAAAGCTCATGTTTCAGGTTGACAGCATTTCTGAAGACCTGTTGCAATGAAAGATCATCTCTGATGTAAATTCTTTCTCCTGCTGTCTGACCCACAGTGTTGTTTCAGGAATTTTGTTCTCCTTTCAGATGTCCAACAGCAGCCATGATTTGCTTTTGCAAGACAAATTTTGTTACTAGAAATAAAAGCTTCTGCTGTGTGAACTGGCAGACTGGACAAGGTCTTACTTAAAACAAAGCCAGAGTGTCACTGCTCTGTCCAACAGTTGCCAAACTTAGCAAGACCGTGAATATGGTGTCGCATTCAACTCACTGCACAGAACTTCTCATCAGAATTCCAACTGTTTCTGCCCCAACAGTACTGAAAGAGCCCGAATCAAAACCATGAATGACATTCCTTCAGATTGAATGGCTTTGCTGTTTAAAATGAAAATAGTGACAGAGATAATTATTTCCATAATTCCTATTGTTGGTGTACGTACTTGTGGGGCTGCAGAAAGTAAGAATTTTGATGCATCTGTACAATGTCCATTCTGCAGGGTTCAATCGTTTAACACGGCCTTATTTTTTGGCTATGGCCCCCTTAGGACTCTGCGCAGAGTTTATGGGCTCCCTTCCCTGGGAAGCAGCCAAATTTAATTGGTTTCTTTCATACTTCTCTCCTACCGACTACATTAAAAAATTTTTTATGATTTCAGTCTGTGGCCCCATTAAATGAGCCGTGCACCCCCCCCCCCTCCACAACACACACACACACACACACACTCACAAGGGGATGACTGTACAGCCCCCATAGAGAATGGGTGGTTTAACTCCTTTCCATTTTGACCATCGCCCGCTTCTATTTTGGCCTTACTAAAGACAGACACAGGAATCTCCAGCAAGAGCTGAGATTCCTCCACCATAAAAAAACATAAGCTCTGATGAAAAATCCTCTCAATCTGCACTCCCCTCCCAAACTCTTCATCTTCAACATTATTTTTTACCTGTATTCAAGTCAGAATCTTCTGCTCCTGCACCTCTTTTATAATTGTTTCCTGCATTTTACTTACAACACACAAAGCATTGTGCTATTCTTCCACAATCTACCTATCACCGTATGTATCTCCCTTATATAGTTCCACCCATCTCCTTCAACAGCCGTTTCTATCTTCACTCTCCCTTTCAGTTCCATCCACCCCTTCAGTTTTCCCCTTTTGCTTCCTGTCACTCAACTCCACTCCCCTGCTTTCCCACTTGACTCCACCTGCCTATAATCCTTCACCTTTCCTCTGTTCACTTATCACTCACTGACCCTTCCCCTCACTCCAATGGCCTTTCCTGTTCTTCATTCAACAAGATTGAGGACCAATCACTATACCCTGCCTAACAAGTAACAAGATTTCTCGATTCCCTTCATATGCAACACAATACCAGTCTCAATCTGGCAGGGCATGGTACCTACCTGTTTGAAACCTGTGTCTATCGTACCAATGCCCAAGAATAGAGCAGTAACCTGCCAAAATGTCTATCAACCAGTGGCACTCAGTGATGAAGTGTTTTGAAAGGCTGCTGTTGAAGCATATCATCTCCAGTCTGACTAGCGACATAGATATGTCCCAATTCACCTACAGGTCTAAGGCAGATGCCATCTCACTGGCTCGACACAAAAGCGAAGAAAACCTGGATAGCAATGATACATTCATCAGGATGCTAATTTTTGACTGCAATTTACCATTTACCACCCATCATCCCCGAAAAACTCCAGGACCTGGGACTTGACACCCCACTATGTAAGTGGATCCTTTCCTCACCTACAGACCTCAATCAGTGAAGATTGGTAAGAACAACTCCTCCACAATCTCCATGGTACTGGAGCACCAAAGGGCTCGACTCGCTTTATATCTATGGCCATGTGGCTTGGTATGACAACACCTCCATCTACAAATTTGCTGACAATACCACAGTAGTGGGTTGGATAAAAAGAGATGATGAGTCAACATACAGAGAGAGATTGAAAACTTGGCTGAATGTTGCACCAACAATAAACTCACACTTGATGCCACCAAAATCAAGGAGCTGATTGTTGACTTCAGGAAGGGAAAACCAGATGTAATGATCCAGTGATTATTGGGGGAATCAGAGGTGGAGAGGGTGAGAAAACTTAAGTTCTTGGGAGTCACTATCTCAGAGGATCTTTCCTGGAGCCAAAATACTAATAGCATCATGAAGAAAGCATGTCTGCACCTCTACTTAATCAGGAATTTGCAGAGGTTCAGTATGAAACCAGAAACGCTTGTAAATTTCTAGCAATGTGTGGTGGAAAGTGTGTGCTGATTGGTATGGGGACCCCAATACCCCTAAGTGCAAAGCCCTGCAAAAGGTAGTGGACACAACCCAGGACATGACAGGAAAGCCCCTTCCCACCATCAAGAACATCTACAGGGATGCTGCCGTCGGAGACCAGCAGCAATCAAAGGTCAAAACCACCCAACACACGCTCTATTCTCATTACTACCATCAGGAAAGAGGTGCCGGTGCCACAAAACTCGCACCACTAGGTTCAGGAACACTGCTACCCTTCCACCATCGGACTCCTCAACAACAAACTCGAGTCTTTTAAGGACTCTCACTTTTGCATTTTTCCCCCCGTTCTTTGAATTGCACAGCTGTTTACATAGTTTATTTGTTAACGTGTACATTGTGTAGTTTTTTTTTTTGCACTACAATAAATGGTAATTCTACCTGGCCCGCAGGAAAAGAATCTCAGGGCTGTATGTGACATCATGTATGTACTCTGACAATAAATCTGAAATCTGCCAATTGTCAAATATCCAATGCTCTCTTCGAGAGGATTCCCAAGTCTCAATCATTAATGAAGACATTAATCTTAACATTGACAGTTCCAGGCTCTTCAATTCAAGCAAACCTCAGCAAAATCCAGATCAAAATATTTCCACTTCTTTGAAGTTAGCTAATTTTAGAGTTGTGAAATATAATAAACGACAGGTTTGAGAGAAGGCTCAAAGTTATCCCACCATGTGGCACAGAAATCAAAGACGGAATGGTGAGAGAGCTTCTCACTCAAACACTCCGAGACTCAACGGTAAAACACAGGATTCTGTTGACACAGTGGTTAAGTCGAAAAAAAACACAAATGCTGGAGAAACTCATATAGCAAAGGTTAAGATACATCAACGTTTCAGGCTTAAGCGCTTCATCAAGGCGTGGGGGAGAAGGGATCAAGCCCGAAACGCTGGTGATATATTTTTACCTTTGCTCTGAGACTCTACTATTTACTAAAGAATATTTAATGTGAATGTAGCAAAGGTTAAGATACATCAACGTTTCAGGCTTGAGCGCTTCATCAAGGTGTGGGGGAGAAGGGATCAAGCCCGAAACGCTGGTGATATATCTTTACCTTTGCTCCGAGACTCTACTATTTATTAAAGAATATTTATTGTGAATGTAGCAAAGGTTAAGATACATCAATGTTTCAGGCTTAAGCGCTTCATCAAGGTGTGGGGGAGAAGGGATCAAGCCCGAAACACTGGTGATATACCTTTATCTTTATTCACAGACTCTACTATTTATTAAAGAATATTTATTGTGAATTATGTACATATGTATTGCATGTATATATCATTTGTCTGTATGCGCATTATGTCTGGATTTGTGCCTGCATTTTGTTTTTGCACAGAGGGCCGGAGAACATTGTTTCGAATTGGACGATAATGAGCTTGCTGTGGACACGGGATGAGGTTAGGAAGCTGGGGTGCCAGGCAGAGGAGCTGCTCAAGTATATACGCAAATGAATACGATTACAGCTTATCTGTCCTCATCTCACTTCCACCAGTTCCCCAGAGCCTTAAATTCCCTAATCTTTCAAAAAAAAAATCTACCTTCTTTAAATTACACAATCCTCTGGGATATGGAATTTGAGAGATACTGCACCATTTGTGGCACGTACCCACCTGAAGTTTAAAGGATAGCTCCCTTAACCCTGAAGCCACATCCTCTCGATCAAAATTCTCATGCTCATAAAAGTATCAACTTCCACTTTGTGCTTCAATGGATCACTCCTAGTTCTTCTAAATTCCAAAAGAACACAGATCTAATCTTAGCTGCTTGTGTTTTGACTCATGCCAGAATTAACCCAGTGAAGTAAATCACGAAAGCCTGCAGACACTGTGGTTGAAGTAAAAACACAACGTTGGAGAAACTCAGCAGGTCAACAGTGTACTTTATTGAGCAAAGATAAAGATATGTCACCATCGTTTCGGGCTTGAGCCCTTCATAAAGGTACACCCTAATGAAGGGCTCAAGCCCAAAATGTTGGTTATTAACCAAGTGAATCTCTTTTGTACTGCCTCAAATTTCTGTATTTTTTTTAAATAATGGGATCAAAACTGTGTAAATGTGGCTTCACTAATAATTGAAGAATGATCCACTTCCTCAGTAAGTGAAATCCTCCTCAAGAAAAATAACCTTCAAGCAAAGCCAGGCAGTATAGGATGCAATAGTCCTATTTTATGCTTGTACAGGTACAGAATCTTTTTTCTGGGACTGGACACTTTTTTTCTGAATTCAGAATTTTTCAGATAATAAAAATTATCTGCTTACAAGAAGTACATTCAGATATGCTCAAAACAAAGATACACTCCAATTAGAAGGGTCTCTGGACAGTGGGGAGGAGTGGCAGCCATGCTGAATGGAAGGGAGGGTGTGGGGTGGTAAATTAAGTGAGATAGACCAGAAATTTACTAGCATTAGAAATTAGCATTAGTTTCCGGTCGTCACTCTCACTGTAAAACTTCAACTCATCTTTCTGCTTCTTTAGTGTAGAACCCACACCATAATCTTCAGTACGATGCCACAGATACACCACGATCAAGCTCCTGTGATAACTCTGCTTTCTGCACTATCGACAATGACAGACGCTTCCTTTTCTGCTTTTCTGTTCCCATCTGCAGCTCTTTTTGACATTTTCCCATTCTTCAAAGTGCAGAGACACGTCTGACTGGGAGGAGCCCTGAGACACGGTGCTGGACGGGGGTGGGTCGCGTCAGATCACGTTTGATGTTGGGCAGACGACATCCATAGAAAAATGTTCATTTTTCAGAATTTCAGATAAAAGATTACGCATCTGAACTTTAACTATGCGGCGCCTTAGCTTACGAATTGACCCCCCCCCCCCCCACCCCGGCAGCACAGCATGCATACAGCACAACACTCCCTAATGAGCTAAATACATTCTACGCTCGCTTCAAAAAAAGGAATCAACTGCTCCAAGTGCTGTTGCACTCAGTCTCTGATGCAGTCAAATGACATTAAATTTAAGGCTCTGATGGTGGGAATTGCACTTAAAGATGACCTGGATGTTCACGATCAAGGACTTCCAATATTAAAAAAGGGCAGAGGATGATGAACTACAGTTGAGTACATCAAAAGCACATCTCATTGGCAATGGAATGGACCGGTAGCAGAGTTACAACACTACTCCGAAGGGCCCTATCACCACTCAATGCTGAGGGCTCCATACTGGATTTAAACTTCCTGTTAAAGTTGCTGATGCATTGGTTAATTAAAACCCTCCAACTGCGGGATCTGTAACCAAGATGGCGGCGTTTATGCTTGGCTTTGACCATGAGGGGATTACAGACTCCGGGGAGAGACAGACTGGTGCAGGGCAGAAGACGTGACCCTACAGGGCAGTGCCAACAACAGCTGCCCAGTGAGGGGCTCGGCAGCTGAAGGACCCACACAGGCGTCAGCGACTTGCAGTTGTGGGATTTGCAAATCTGGGATTCATGAAGATGCTAAGGGGAAAAAGGGTTCCCAAAGAGCTTCAGGTGCTGAAGCCTTCCTGATCGTATCCGAGGTTTACATCTGGAGCTTGGGTTGCCGATGGATGGAATGGAAGCTGCAGAAGCACTGGAGGCGAATCCGCGCACACTTGGTGTCTCTTAAGGGACCCTCCTTTGCTTCTTTCGTGCTTAGTGTAAGGGGCGCCGGGCAATACCAATAGCAACTGTTGGTGCAACAGCAAGCAGCAGGAAATTCTGTGTAATATTACATTTCCAGAATATTACATGACAATAAAGGAATCTTGAAAGATGATGACATGGGCTCACGCAGAAGAACTGAGCTCAAGCAGGATATGGCAACAGGTCTTGATAAGGGTCGTGCACTGGGGGGGGGGGGTTGGGATTAATACAGTCATGAGTTAAGAGGCAAAAGTTTAGAAGTAACACGAGGGGGAACTTCTTTACTCAGAGAGTGGTGGCTGTGTGGAATGAGCTTCCAGGAAAAGTAATGGCAACAGGGTCAATTTTGTCACTTAAGGAAAAATTGGATAGGTGGGGAATGGAGGGTTATGGACAAGGTGCAGGTAGGTGGAACTGAAGGAGAGGACTTAGTTTGATGCAGACTAGAAGGGCCAAAATGGCCTGTTTCCATGCTGTAATTGTTATATGGTTATATTTTGTACATGAATAGTTTTGTTTATTGGATTTTGTAAATCTGTGAAAATTAAAATAAAACATTTTTTTAAAATCTGGATATGGTAACAGACAGAAAAGCATAAGTGCAGGTGTAGCCACTCAGACACTCAATACTGCCCATCATTTAACACAATCGAGTCAAACAAAAAAACAAGAGCATGTTTTACAAAATGCCATTGGGTAAAAGTAGGAGAATGAGGCTCGAAGGGGAGAATGAAAGAACAAGCAACTACAATGTGGTCAAGAGCAGAACGCATGATGGATGTGAAGGAATTCATATTTAAAATCAAGAATGATAAATAGTCACAAAATTGCCAACCAAATGATTAACATTTACTGATCCGGTGCATTTAACTAACAATTTCCTCGCTTTAGCCTACAGCAAAAGGACAATGTAATGACAGGAAAAGGTACTTTACAAAACTTGAAGTTGGAATACCAAGAATGTCAACTTAACAGAACAGCCATTTATATCTGCTTCTCTTTTATGCACATGATCCAATTTAATAAAGTGAAGCTATAATTAGAAAATGATACACAGCACACAATGCTGCATTCGTTTCTTCCGTACCTCTGAATCTGGCTTGGTTTTGCTTAAAAACTGTACCCTGGCACACATGACAAATGCAAACAAATTTAAAATTTAATTTCTTTGTCATTTAATTTGGAGATGCAGCATAGCATTCAACCTGCATTGCCCAAATACATGCATGCGACCAAGCAGCATACATCTTTGAAACGTTGAAGGACACTGGAGCAAGTAGAGCTCACGTGGAGACGGGAGAGCATGCAAACTCCTTTCTTTCTTTTTCAATCTTTTTATTGATTTTTGGGGGGAAATATATCATATGTATCTATGTATCTGATTTTATGTTCAGGTAACAAATTTAAATTACAGATAGTTAGCAATGGTAAACAAGATACGTATGATCCGTGTTATTGATAAAAAAAATTGAAAAGATATAACTAATCTAATTAAATTTCCAACCCATCCTATTATAGGAGCTATTACCATCAAAGTCAGGAGTCAATTACTAATTTCAAAACTAACAAGTTCAGAAAAAAAATAAGGAACAAAAGTAATTAATCGATAAATTTTGAAAATAATTTTAAAAACCCCAAAGAGAGAAAAAAAATCAGTACTTGTTTTAGTAGTTGAACACCCAATTTTCGAGAGGAAGGGATCCCATCAAGTCTAATAACCATTGTGTATGTGTGGGAGGGACATCTTTTCACCACAGCAAAATGAGTCTTCCAGCAGTCAGGGATTGACATTGGTCCATTCATTCCAAAAGTAGCAATAAAAGGGCTCGGAGTGAGATTCATAGCAAGAATTAAAGATGTCGTAAATACTTCTTTCCAGCCGTTAGAAAGGGAGGGACATAGCTAGAACATAGGACGTACGAGTTGTTCACATTTAGAGGATATATTGGGGTAAAATGAAGCTAATTGAACTTTGGAAGAGTGGACTACTATAAATTGTAATAAGGAATGTCTAGCACAGAGAGAGGATGAATGTCCTGTCCATTTTTCAAAATAGATTTCCATGTATCTCTAGCAAACAGTTATTGAAAGTCATGATCCCAAACTTTCTCAATGTTAGATGAAGAACTAGCGCCAAATCTTAAAAGTAGTCCTTTCTGATTATGTCCAAAATTATATACTTCCCAAATAAGATTAAAATCTAAACCTTGGGGAAGCTGCAACATTAAGGAGTTTAAGAAGCTCCAAATCTGTAAATAGCCAACTCCTTATAGGCTACGGCAGATTCAAACCCAGATCACTGGTGCTGTAATCACATTGTGCTAACTGCTGCAGAACCGAGCTGCCCCAAATCAGTTTGGTCTCAGTCCATTTCAAGTCCAAATCCAATGTGAACATCCTGGTCTTAATTACTAAACCGTGCTTATCTTGTGGGATTGTTTTTCTCCAATCTAATTTATCACCAAGCACCTACTTTTTCTTATTCATCATTTTTCCTTCTATATTCTTCCTCGTTGCTGTCCTTTTTTTCATTCACTACCTCATTTTGACCTGCCAGCTTACCAGGAGAACTGCTACTTGGATTCATTGGATATAAAAATTAGATATAGATAGGATAGCATTAGATACAAAAAAATTGGCACTGCTGCCAGAGCTACTGTAATGGCAGGGCTGGCAAGGGTACAATCCCAGGAGAGCACGGAGGGGAGATACAATGCTTTGCCGCAGCGTCTTACAGCCGATCCTAATACCAACAGCTCCGCTCAGGCTTTTAACAGCTGCTTAAGAACCTAATGTTTTTTTAAATCTTGAAATCACAAGATCTGAGCACAAGTTAACAGTGCCTGTGCTGGGCAGTGGACCACAAGGGGCTGTGGACTCCAGGGAGCAAGAGATTGGTCAGGGCACAAGAAACTAGAAGAATACAGTTAGCATAGCGGTTAGCACATTCGCCTTTACAGCGATTGGCACTGGGCCTGGGTTCGCATCCCACGCTGTCTACAATTTCTTGCCTTGTCTGCATGGGTTTTCTCCAGGATCTTTGGTTTCCTTCTGTCCTTCAAAAACATACGGGGGATGTAGGTAAATTGGGTGGCATGGACTTGTAGGGTCAATTTGCCCTATTACACAGTGCTGTAAGTTTAATTTAATTTTAACACTACCCATGAGAAAGAGAAGCATGAGAGACGACCCTACAGGAAGGTAATCATGGCAGCAAATCAGCATGGGGCTCACTGGCTGAAGGACCCACGCAGGCTGGTGGTGGTGTGCGGTACAAGGACCCACGCAGGCTGGTGGTGGTGTGCGGTACAAGGACCCACGCAGGCTGGTGGTGGTGTGCGGTACAAGGACCCACGCAGGCTGCTGGTGGTGTGCGGTACAAGGACCCACGCAGGCTGCTGGTGGTGTGCGGTACAAGGACCCACGCAGGCTGCTGGTGGTGTGCGGTACAAGGACCCACGCAGGCTGCTGGTGGTGTGCGGTACAAGGACCCACGCAGGCTGCTGGTGGTGTGCGGTACAAGGACCCACGCAGGCTGCTGGTGGTGTGCGGTACAAGGACCCACGCAGGCTGCTGGTGGTGTGCGGTACAAGGACCCACGCAGGCTGCTGGTGGTGTGCGGTACAAGGACCCACGCAGGCTGCAGGGTGCTGGAGAATGGCTCAGGGGAACTTGGCGTTGGAACCGTAATTCTAGATGGTGCTGAGGACAAGAAATGGCTCCCAAAGGGCCTCAGGGGCTGAAGGCTTCCAGGTATGGATCTGGAGCTCAGGTTGCCAATGGTTTGAAATGGAGTCTGTGGGGCTGAAGGGGACTCTCGTTTGTTTCTCTTACTGCAAGTGGGTGCCAGGCAATGCTAATGGAAATTCTTTGTTTGCCTTACAGCAGGCCAAAGGACATATTACTTTTTAAAAAATTCTTGTTTAACAATAAAAGTAATTTTGAATCTTGACCATTAAATGAGATTTTTCCATCAACAATGCCCTTATGCCCGACTGCGAGAGAGAATGGCTAAAAGATTTATTCCATACAGTTAAAACACTATTGAAAGTAGTCCAAAGCTTAGCCATTATTAGTTTCAATCCCTGCCTCTGGTCATACTTTCTCCATTTGATTCGAACCAATTTCCTTGGCAGACTCAAGTTCCAGAATAATGGATGAATAGAAATTTTGAAACATTGCAGATGCTGGAAATCAGAAATAAAAATAGAATTGCTGGAACATTTACTCATCAGGCAGCAAACTGGCCAAAGAAACTTTCTTCATTTGAGACCTTTAATCGGAAAGGGGGAGGAATTAAAGATGAAATTTTCCTTGCAAAGAAGTGCAAGTTTTTCCACCAAACTGATTTTGCATTTGAATTCCTCAAAAACAAGATGGAAAGTGAATAACACCAACAGAGAAGCGATCAGCTGGATGGTGAGGGTCTTCTGTACAATAATACTCTGATCAGAGATTTGAACATCTCTGTTATCAAGAATTTACATGGAACCTTCACATAATAACAGGCTTTAAGATGATTGGCATTGACTGGGATAAAGTTCTTGGCAGGCTGTACGTGGATCTAAAATTAAATATAAACAGATGGTTACCCAACTGAATTCTAACTTTTTCAGATGTGGATTATTTTACTGATAATATGCAATGAATACAATTCAATAGCTGAATAGTACAAAGAAACTTTTTTAAAAGTCTCTTACCAGGGTCTGCGGGGAGAAGTCGGTGTCGGAGGCGGCTATTGGTCGAGCGAGCATACAGGAGAGTGTGTAGGGGTTAATTGGTAAAAGGCCAATAAATAAGAGGGACAGCGAGCGAGTGGCCCAGTGAAGGAGTGGGACTTCCAGGCTTTGGCTCATCAGGCTTCGGCGAAAGCAGGCAGAGAGAAAGCTAAGATAGTCTTTATTACTACTTCATTGGGGTAAGGGATGAGTGTTAAGGCTGTGTGTTGTCGGGAGTGCCGGATGTGGGAGGTCCTGGAGTCTTCCAGACTCCCGGATGTCCATATCTGCACTAGGTGTGTCGAGCTGCAGATTGTCAGGGACCGTGTTAGGGAACTAGAGCTGCAGCTCGATGACCTCAGGCTGGTTAGGGAAACAGAGGTAGTCATAGACAGGAGTTACAGCCAGGTGGTCACACCAGGGCCACGGGAGGATGAAAGGTGGGTAACTGTTAGGAGAGGGACAAAAGAACGTAAGGTGCCAGAGACGAGCCCTGTGAATGTAACCCTCAGCAATAAGTACGCCTCTTTGAGCACTGTTGAGGGAGACATCAAGGTTGGGGGGAGTGACAGTGGCTGTGCCTCCAGTACGAGGTCGGCCCCTGTAGCTCAGAAAGGGAGGGAAAGGAAGAGGAGGGCAATTGTGGTAGGAGACTCCATAGTTAAGAGGACGGATAGGGGATTCTGCGGACGCAGCAAGGAGAACCGGATGGTGGTTTGCCTCCCTGGTGCCAGGGTCCGGGATGTTGCTGCTCGTATCCCGGATATCCTAAAGTGGGAGGGACAGGAGTCAGAGGTCGTGGTACATGTAGGTACCAATGACATAGGGAGAATTAGAGAAGAGGTCCTAAAAAGTGAGTACAGGCAGTTAGGTAGGGAGTTAAAAAGAAGGACCGCAAAGGGGGTAATCTCTGGATTACTCCCTGTACCACGTGACAGTGTGAATAGAAATAGAATGAGGTGGAGGATTAACACGTGGCTGAAGGGGTGGAGTAAGGAGCAGGGTTTTAAGTTTCAGGATAACTGGGACCTTTTTTGGGGGAGATGTGACCTGTACAGTAAGGACGGGTTACACTTAAATCCCAGGGGGACCAGAATCCTGGCAGAGGTATTTGCTAGGGCTACTCAGGATCCTTTAAACTAGAATGGTTGGGGGAGGGAACAAAATAGTACAGAGCAGTAAGGAGAAGGTTAGAATGCAAACAAAGAAAGTTTGTAGTAACCCCCCAGAAGTCTGGAAGGCTGGCGGCAAAACTCTGCATGCCAAACTGCATGAGTTTTTCAAGCTTTGTTGGGACCAAGGTAAACTGCCTCAGGATCTTCGTGATGCCACCATCATCACCCTGTTCAAAAACAAAGGCGAGAAATCAGACTGCTCAAACTACAGGGGAATCACGTTGCTCTCCATTGCAGGCAAAATCTTCGCTAGGATTCTACTAAATAGAATAATACCTAGTGTCGCGGAGAATATTCTCCCAGAATCACAGTGCGGCTTTCGCGCAAACAGAGGAACCACTGACATGGTCTTTGCCCTCAGACAGCTCCAAGAAAAATGCAGAGAACAAAACAAAGGACTCTACATCACCTTTGTTGACCTCACCAAAGCCTTCGACACCGTGAGCAGGAAAGGGCTTTGGCAAATACTAGAGCGCATCGGATGTCCCCCAAAGTTCCTCAACATGATTATCCAACTGCACGAAAACCAACAAGGTCGGGTCAGATACAGCAATGAGCTCTCTGAACCCTTCTCCATTAACAATGGTGTGAAGCAAGGCTGTGTTCTGGCACCAACCCTCTTTTCAATCTTCTTCAGCATGATGCTGAACCAAGCCATGAAAGACCCCAACAATGAAGACGCTGTTTACATCCGGTACCGCACGGATGGCAGTCTCTTCAATCTGAGGCGCCTGCAAGCTCACACCAAGACACAAGAGAAACTTGTCCGTGAACTACTCTTTGCAGACGATGCCGCTTTAGTTGCCCATTCAGAGCCAGCTCTTCAGCGCTTGACGTCCTGCTTTGCGGAAACTGCCAAAATGTTTGGCCTGGAAGTCAGCCTGAAGAAAACTGAGGTCCTCCATCAGCCAGCTCCCCACCATGATTACCAGCCCCCCCACATCTCCATAGGGCACACAAAACTCAAAACGGTCAACCAGTTTACCTATCTCGGCTGCACCATTTCAACAGATGCAAGGATCGACAATGAGATAGACAACAGACTCGCCAAGGCAAATAGCGCCTTTGGAAGACTACACAAAAGAGTCTGGAAAAACAACCAACTGAAAAACCTCACAAAGATAAGCGTATACAGAGCCGTTGTCATACCCACACTCCTGTTCGGCTCCGAATCATGGGTCCTCTACCGGCACCACCTACGGCTCCTAGAACGCTTCCACCAGCGTTGTCTCCGCACCATCCTCAACATCCATTGGAGCGCTTACATCCCTAACGTCGAAGTACTCGAGATGGCAGAGGTCGACAGCATCGAGTCCACGCTGCTGAAGATCCCGCTGCGCTGGATGGGTCACATCTCCAGAATGGAGGACCATCGCCTTCCCAAGATCGTGTTATATGGCGAGCTCTCCACTGGCCACCGTGACAGAGGTGCACCAAAGAAAAGGTACAAGGACTGCCTAAAGAAATCTCTTGGTGCCTGCCACATTGACCACCGCCAATGGGCTGATATCGCCTCAAACCGTGCATCTTGGCGCCTCACAGTTTGGCGGGCAGCAACCTCCTTTGAAGAAGACCGCAGAGCCTACCTCACTGACAAAAGGCAAAGGAGGAAAAACCCAACACCCAACCCCAACCCACCAATTTTCCCCTGCAACCGCTGCAATCGTGTCTGCCTGTCCCGCATCGGACTTGTCAGCCACAAACGAGCCTGCAGCTGACGTGGACTTTTTACCCCCTCCATAAATCTTCGTCCGCGAAGCCAAGCCAAAGAAGAAAGAAGGGAAATGCTCTGGAAGAAGATGAAGGGCAATTGGCAGGAAAAGTAAATAATGTTGGTCTTAAAGATGAGGGAAAACAGGGATTAAAAATTGGGAAATCTCTGAAATTCATATATTTTAATGCCAGGAGTATTGTAAAAAAGGTGGATGAGCTGAAGGTGTGGATTGATACTTGGAAGTATGATGTGGTAGCGATTAGTGAGACATGGTTGCAGGAGGGATGTGATTGGCAACTGAATATCCCTGGGTTTCATTGTTTTAGGTGTGATAGAGTCGGTGGGGCAAGAGGAGGTGGGGTTGCATTGCTTGTCAGGGAAAATATTACAGCGGTGCCTAGGAAGGATAGATTAGAGGGCACATCCACGGAGGCTATTTGGGTGGAACTGAGGAGTAGGAAAGGAGGTTACACTTGTAGGGGTGTATTATAGACCACCCGGAGGGGACCGAGACCTAGAGGAGCAAATCTGTAGGGAGATAGTAGATATTTGTGATAAGCACAGGGTTGTAATTATGGGAGATTTTAATTTTCCACATATAGATTGGGAAACACATTCTGAGAAAGGACTGGATGGGTTAGAGTTTGTGAAATGTGTGCAAGATAGTTTTTTACAACAATATGTAGAGGTGCCGACCAGAGAAGGAGCAGTGTTAGATCTACTGTTGGCAAATGGGATGGGTCAAGTGACGGAGGTTAGTGTTGGCGAGCACTTCGGGTCCAGTGATCATAATGCCATCAGCTTCAATGTCATTATGGAAAGAGAGAAATCAGGGCCAAGGATTGAGGTTTTTGATTGGGGAAAAGCTAGATTTGAGGAGATGCGAAAGGACTTGCAGGGTGTGCATTGGGACAATTTGTTTTATGGGCAGGATGTAGTAGAGAGATGGAAGTCTTTTAAAGATCAGATTTTGAGAGTGCAAAAGCTTTATGTTCCTGTTAGGTTAAAAGGAGGGGCAAAAGGTTGGAGAGAGCCGTGGTTTTCAAGGAATATTGGAAACTTGGTTCGAAGAAAAAGGGAGGCGTACATTAGATATAAGAAGCATGGAGTTAAGGAGATGTTTGAAAGATACATTGAATGTAAGAGGAATCTTAAGAGAGGAATTAGGAAAGCTAAAAGAAGGTACGAGAAAACTATGGCAAGCAGGGTGAAAACTAATCCAAAAGAGTTCTACAAATATGTTAATGGTAAGAGGAAAGCTAGAGACAAAATTGGTCCCTTAGAAAATCAGAGCGGAAAACTGTGTGTGGAGCCTAGAGAAATGGGGGAGATATTGAACAGTTTCTTTTCTTCGGTATTCACTAAGGAGAAGGATATTGGGAGATGTGAGATAAAAAAAGCAAATTGGGTAAATATGGGGAATATAGAGATTACAAAAGGTGTAGTTTTAAGGCTTTTGAAGAATATAAAGGTGGATAAGTCTCCGGGACCAGACGGGATCTTCCCCAGGACATTGAGAGAAGTGAAGGAGGAAATAGCAGAGGCTCTGGCGGTAATTTTCCAAATGTCATTAGATATGGGGATAGTGCCGGAGGATTGGCGCATTGCGCATGTGGTTCCGTTATTTAAAAAGGGTTCAAGGAGGAAGCCTGGCAACTATCGGCCTGTAAGTTTGACGTCTGTGGTAGGTAAATTAATGGAGAAAATTCTTAGAGATAGTACTTATAAACATCTGGATAGACAGGGTCTGATCAGGAGCACTCAACATGGATTTGTGGGAGGAAGGTCATGTTTGACCAATCTGATTGAATTTTTTGAAGAGGTGACTAGGAATGTGGATGAGGGTAGCGCAGTGGATGTTGTCTATATGGACTTCAGTAAGGCCTTCGATAAGGTACCACATGGAAGGTTAGTTAGGAAGGTGCAGTCTTTAGGTATAAATTTTAAGATAGTCAAATGGATTGAACTTTGGCTGAAAGGGAGAGGCCAGAGAGTAGTAGTGGATAATTGTCTGTCAGGTTGGAGGCCGGTGACCAGTGGTGTGCCTCAAGGATCTGTACTGGGCCCATTGTTTTTCGTTATATACATTAATGATCTAGATGATGGGGTGGTGAATTGGATTAGTAAATATGCAGACGATACTAAGATAGGTGGAATAGTGGATAATGAAGAAGGTTTTCAAGGATTGCAGAGGGATTTGGGCTGCTTAGAAAAGTGGGCTGAGAAATGGCAGATGGAATTTAATGCTGATAAGTGTGAGGAGCTTCATTTTGGTAAGAAGAATCAGAATAGGACATACGTGGTAAATGGGAGAGCATTGAGGAATACAGAAGAGCAGAAAGATTTAGGAGTGACGGTACATCGTTCCATGAAGGTAGAAACTCACGTGAATAGGGTGGTGAAGAAGGCTTTTAGTATGCTGGCCTTTATCAATCATTGCATGGAATATAGGAGTTGGGAGGTGATGATGAGATTGTATAAGACATTGGTGCGGCCTAATTTGGAGTTCTGTGTGCAGTTCTGGTCGCCTAATTATAGGAAGGATATAAACAGAGTGGAGAGAGTGCAGAGAAGGTTTACCAGAATGTTACCTGGGTTTAAGCATCTAGAGTATAGGGAGAGATTGGACAGATTAGGTCTTTATTCTTTGGAGCGTAGAAGGTTGAGAGGGGATTTGATAGAAGTATTTAAGATTATGAAAGGGATAGACAGAGTGGATGTGGATAGACTATTTCCGTTAAGAGGAGGAAAGATTAAAACAAGAGGACACGAGTTAAGAATTAAGGGGCAGAGGTTTAGAGGTAACATGAGGGGGAACTTCTTGACTCAGAGAGTGGTAGCCGTGTGGAATGATCTTCCGGGAGAAATAGTGGCGGCGGAGTCAATTGTATTATTTAAGAAAAGGTTGGACAGGTCTATGGATGAGAAGAAGATGGAGGGTTATGAGCATTGTGCACGGAGGTGGGACTAGAAAGGGGTGTTTGGTTCGGTGCGGACTAGAAGGGCCTAATGGCCTGTTTCCGTGCTGTAATTGTTATGTTATGTTATTATATGTTAACAACATAGTACAGGCACTTTGGCCCATGAGGTTGTGCTGACCTATATAAAGCTACTCAACAATATAAACATTCCCTCCCGTACATCCACAACTCTATTTTTCCTGCATCCCTGTGCCTGTCTCGGTGTCTTTTAAACATCTCTCTTGTACCAGACTCCACAAGCATTCCAGGCACCCATTACTTAGTGTAAAAAAAAAACATACCCCCTGACAACTCCCCTAAACTTTCTTTCCATCACTTTGTACAATTGTCCTCTGGTATTTGTTACTTTCGCCCTGGGAAAAGGTGCCAGCTGTCCACCGCATCCATGCCTCTCAATCATGACCTCTATCAGGTCACCTCTCATCTTTCTTCACTCCAGAGAAAGAAGTCCTAGCTCCATTAACCTTGCCTCATAAGACACATTCTCCAATGCAAGCAACATGCTGGTAAATCTCCTCTGCATCCTCTCCATAACTTCCACACCTTTCCTGTAATGGGGTGACCAGAAATGAACACAATATTCCAAGCATAGTCCAACCACGGGTTTATCAACTACACACTATTCACAAAACCTCCAACCCTCATGTCATCTGCAAACTTTCTGACCCAGGTCATTTATAAACATCACAACTATCAGAAATTCCCATAACAGAACCCTGTTTTCAAACATGGCAAAATGCTTTAGAAATTACATTAATTGTCTTTAGGACACAACAGAAACAGGAGAAGGAGTCGGCCATTCAGCCTGTCGAGCCTGCTCTGTCATTCAATGAGATCAGGGCTGATAGGAACAGAGGAAGTAGGAACAGGAGTCGGCCAAAAATGGCCCATCGAGCCTGCTCCGCCATTCAATATGATCATGGCTGATCTCATTTATGACCTAACTCCACCTACCTGCCTTCTCCCCATATCCCCTAATTCCTCTATCATGTAAAAATTTATCTAACTGAATTTAAATATGTTTAATGAAGCAGCCTCAACCTGGTTAGAGAATTCCAAACATTCACTACTCTCTGGGAAAAACTATTTTTCCTCATCTCTGTCCTAAATCTACTCCCCCGAATCTTGAGACTGTGTCCTCTCATTTTAATTTCCACGGCCAGCTCAAAAAACCTTCCTACATCTCTCCTAACCATACCCTTCATAATTCTATACAAGATCTCCTCTCATTCTTCTGAACTCGAGCAAATACAATCCTAGACGATTTAATCTTTCATCATAAGTCAACCCCTTCATCCCAGGGATCAACCTAGTGAACCTCCTCTGGACCGTCTCCAAAGCCAGTATATTCTTCCTCAAATATGGAGACCAGAACTGGACACAGTACTCCAGGTGCGGTCTCACCAGTACCTTATATAGTTGCAACATGACCTCCCTACTCCTGAATTCAATTCCTCTAGCAATGAAGGCCCACATTCCATTTGCCTTCTTAATAACCTGCTGCACCTGCAATCTAACTTTTTGAGATTCATGCACAAGCCCTCCCAAGTCCCTCTGCACAACAGCATGCTGGAGTTTTTCACCCTTTAAATAATATTCAGCTCTTTTATTTTTCTTGCCAAAGTGGATACCTCACACTGACTAACATTGTACTCCATCTGCCAGACCTTTGCCCACTCATCCAGCTTAACTCTATCCTTCTGCAGACTCTCCACATCCTCATTACAATTTGCTCTTCCACTCAATTTGGTGTCATCCGCAAACTTGGATACACCACATTTTGTCCCCTCCTCCAAGTCATCAATGTAAATGATGAACAGTTGTGGCCCTAAAACTGACCCCTGCGGCATCCCACTTACCACTCTCTGCCAACCTGAAAAACTCCCATTTATCCCGACTCTCTGCCTCCTGTCAGACAGGACAGATCTGATGAAAAGATCATTGCCACCCACCTGCCTTTTCCCCATATCCTTAATTCCCCAACTCTAAAAATCTGCCCAACTTAAGTATATTTTCTGAGGTCGCCTCCACTGCATCGATGGGCAGCAAATTCCACAGATTTATCACCCTCCTAGTCTCCATCTTAAATCTACTACCCTGAATCCAGAACCCATGTCCTCTGGTTCTGGAATCTCCCACCAATGGAAACAATTTACTTTTCGCTATTGCATCTATGCCTTTCATAATTTTATGTTTCTATAAAATCCCCTCTCATCCTTCTAAATTCCAGCAAGTACTGACCAGACGACTCAATCTTTCCTCATAGGCTAATCCCTTCATCTCTGGAATCAACCTGGTGAACATCCTCTGGACCAATTCCAGAGTTAGTAGATCCTTCCTCAAATATAGAGGCCAGAACTGTACTCCAGATGCTGTCTCATCTGTGCCTTGTACAGTTGTATCAGAAACTCCCTGCTCCTAAATTCAATCCCTCTGGCAATGAAGGCCAACATTCCATTTGCCTTCTTGAC
Organism: Narcine bancroftii; assembly: GCF_036971445.1. NCBI lineage: Eukaryota > Metazoa > Chordata > Chondrichthyes > Torpediniformes > Narcinidae > Narcine > Narcine bancroftii. The sequence goes on from NC_091475.1 coordinate 209,079,006, forward strand.
AGCCCGCTGTCCCTGCAAACCAACCTTTTGCGATTCATGCACAAGCACTCCCACGTCCTTCTGAACATTGGCATACTGCAATCGCTTGCCATTTAAATAATCTGAACTTCCATTTTTCCTTCCAAAGTGGATAACCTCATATTTATCAACATTGTCCTCCACCTGCCAGACCCTCGTCCACTCCCTTAACCTCTCTATATCTCTCTGCAGACTCTCTGTATCCTCTGCACAATTTGCATTTCCACTTTGACAGATGTTGAAAATTTGGTGAACCTACATAGGAGTTCTTAGTTTAATAAATGTACAGGTGCCTAACCTTTTATCCGGAATTCCAAAAACCGGCACTCTTTTTGCTTCGGTAAATGGAATTTGGCACAAAACATGATCACACGCGACCCTCGCTCAACTCCTGTACATCCTGTCACGTTCTACAACTTTATAAGGGCCTCTGAATCACCTCGACTGACACCCGTCCAGCATTACAGCACTGCCAGTTGGCCCAGCAGCAGTGGCTCAATGGCTGTCATTGCTATTCCTAATCCCCCACGCAGCTGAAACCACTGTACCAGCACCAGCGCAGGGGAGCAGAGAAGGGAGCCATTCCACTGGCACTGGTACGGCAGGGGCAGGCGAGAGGCTGAAGTGGCGGAGAGGCGGCAGGGGCAGGCGAGGGGGGGGAGGCGGCAGCGCAGAGAGGCTGCAGCAGCGCGGCACGGGCAGGCGGGGGGCGGAGAAGCTACAGCGCAGCACGGGCAGGCGAGGGGCGGAGAGGCTACAGCGCGGCATGGGCAGGTGAGGGGCGGAGAGGCTGCAGCGCTGCACAGGAGGGCTTAAAGGGACTGAAATCAAAATGATTCTGAAACCGGGAGTTTCCGAACAACGGCAAGTGTCCAGTTCCGACAACCCTGGGTAAAAGGTTAAGACACCAACCTGTATGTGGTTTTATAGAGGGTCCTCTAATACAAGATCACACCTCAGGTTTTGTGTATTTCGGTTTTATTTTGTGCAGAATAATCCTCTGTATAGAAGGTAATAATGAAATGAACGTAATCACAGAACTATTGTACATAATATCACTGCCTATAGGCAAGACAGATCTGTCATATAATCATACATCTATGTTCATCAAAACTTGCATTATTTGAATCAAATCATCTTGTGCACAATGGCAAGTACTTACTGCAGGTGGGCTGGGCAGAGATAGAGTTCAGGACAAGCAGAGAAATTGTGTCAGAGAGTGAACAAATCAGTAATTAAATGCGAGAGTGAAGCAGAAAGAGTCCAGCTGTTCTGCAGGTTTGAAATGAGTCACACAAAATAGCTACAGGGAAAACCACAAAGAAAACAGGCATCCGCAGTGATGACCCCAGCTTCCCCATGCTTGCCACCAATTCTTTTCATCCCTTTCCCACCAATTGGAGTGTGGCCTTCTGTACTATCAGATGATGTAATTGTTTCTATTTCAGCCATCAAATTGAATAGCTTTCAAGAACTGATTAGATTTATGCTATTACTACTTTTGCAGGAAGAGAACATCCTGTTATGTCTTGCTACAAAAATCTCCGGTGCTTTAGTGCTCAAGATTACCGCGTTCACGTTAAACACAAGCATCATGTCCTGTTTATGGAGCACCTGCCTTGCTGCACAGAAACCACCTCAGACTTCAATGACGGGTTAGGTGGGAAACTGTGGTGACAGATGTGGGATAGAAAACAAGACGTACGATTGAGAGCAGAAAGGGAAATTGGAGGTGGAAATTCAAAATTTAAGAGATTCCACCACCAGACATTTTCCCTTCCCCTCCCTGCATTTCAAAAGTGCCTTTCTCCTTGTAACTTCGATTCCCTCATCCGTTCTCACCAATTGTCACTTCATCCATTGCAACCACAGGTAGAACTACAGAACATTATAGCATAGAAACAGGCTCTTTGGCCTATCTGGTCCCACTGACCTGCAGTTTATCCCTCCATTGCCCTCCCATCCAGCTACCTACCAAATTTTTCTTAAATGTCAAATTTGAGCCAGCATTCACTAATTCAGCTGGCAACTCATTCCACACTCTCACCACTTTACTCTAATGTCCCCCTTTAAACTGAATGTTGACTTCAGGAAGGGAAAACCATAGGTCTACAATCCAGTGATCATTGGGAATCAGAGGTGGAGAGGGTGAGCAAATTTAAGTTCTTGGGAGTCACTATCTCAGAGGATCTTTCCTGGACCCAATACAATAATGGTATTGTGAACAAAACATGTCAGCACTTCTGCAGTTAGGTCCTATACTGAATGCTTTGATTTATGAAGGTCAAGATGCCAAAAGTTCTCTTCACAACCCTATCGACATGTGATGTCACTTTCAGTGAATTAGGTATCTGTATTCCCAGATCCCCAGTCTACCATCATCCTTAGTGCCCTAGGGCTTATTGTGCACGTCCCATCTTGGTTTGTCCTGCCGAAGTTCAGCACCTCACATTTGTCTGCATTAAATTCCATCTGCCATATGGCAGTCCATTTTTCCAGCTGGACAAGATCCTTCTGCAAGCTTTGAAAGCCATCCTCACTGTCCATTACACCTCTAATCTTTGTTCATTTGTATATTTGCTGATCTAATCATCCTGATCGATGATATAGATGATCTAGATGATTAGTGTGGCACGGTTGGCGTATTGCTGTTACAGCGCCAGCGATCAGGACTGGAGATTGTCTGTGTGGATTTTCCCTGGAGGCTCCAGTTTCCTCTCACCTTTCATAACATACCAGGGGTTTTTAAGTCAATTAGGTGTAATTGAGCAGCACGGGCTCATGGGCCAAAAGGACCTGTTATCGTGCTGTGCTAAATTTGAAATTTAAATTCAAAATGATAAACAACAATGGATCCAGCACTCCCACTCTCTGACTTCTTCCATCAAGCCAATGTCTCATTCTATTTACTGGCTCACCTTGAACAATGAGTGACCGAACATTCCTGACTTTTCACCCATGCAGGACCTTGTCAAAGTCTACATAGACAACATTCACAGGCTTTCCTTCATCAACTTTCATGGTAACCACCTTGAAAAACTACAAAACAAAACCTAACACATACATAGCCATACTGACTATCCCTACTTAGTAACAGACTACCCATATATTTGGATCTCTTTGAACACCTTCCAATAACTTAACTTTCTCTGACATCAGGCACACTGGCCTACAATTTTCCACTTTATTTTTTAGATCCTTTTTAAAACCATATAACCACTTATAGCACAGAACAGGCCAGTTCTGCCCTACTAGTCCATGCCGTAGCAAATCCCCACCCTCCTAGTCCCACTGACCAGCACCCAGTCCATACCCCTCTAGTCCCCTCCTATCCATGTAACGATCCAGTCTTTCCTTAAATGTAACCAATGATCTCGCCTCGACCACGTCTGCCGGAAGCTCATTCCACATCCCCACCACCCTCTGCGTAAAGAAATTTCCCCTCATTTTCCCCTTATAATTTTCCCCCTTCAATCTTAAACCATGTCCTCTAGTTTGAATCTTCCCCTTTCTTAATTGAAAAAGCCTATCCACATTTACTCTGTCTGTCCCTTTTAAAATCTTAAACACCTCTATCAAGTCCCCTCTCAATCTTCTACGCTCCAGAGAAAAAAGCCCCAGTCTGCACAACCTTTCCCTGTAACTCAGACCCTGAAGTCCTGTCAACAGTCTCGTGAACCTTCTCTGCACTCTCTCTATTTTGTTTATATCTTTCCTATAATTTGGTGACCAAAACTGTACACAGTACTCCAAATTTGGCCTCACCAATGTCTTGTACAATTTCATCATAACAAGGCATCAATTCAAGCTACTCTCCAATGAAATAAGTAATCTGCCAGGGCCCCTGCAATTTCTACTCTCGCCTCCCTCAAGGTCCAAGGGAATACCTTGTCAGGCTTTGGTGATTTATCCACCCTTATTTGCCTTGAGGCAGCAACCACTTCCTCCTCTTTAATCTGCATAGGTTCCAGGACCACACTGCCTGTTTGCCTTACTTGCATACTCTGACAGTCTCCTGAGTAAATACAGATCTATTTAAGATCTCCCCATCTCTTTTAACTCCATACACAGCTGACCACTGATCTACAAGAGGACCACTTTTGTCCCTTACCATCCTTTAGCTCTCAATATACCTGGAGAAGCCTTTAGGATTTTCCATCACCTTGTCTGCCAAAGCAATGGTCTTCTTTTTAAATATACCTCATTTGCGCCTCGTTGCCGATACCTATTCTTAACCATTGGAAATATCCCTTGAAATCCAAGTGTCCCTATGCTTTTAACTTTGCTATACAAACTCTGCACTCTCAAAAGTTCACCTTAGAAGGCCTCCCATGTATCAAGCAAATCTTGGCAGAAAAAAACCTCAGTCCTTTCTCCAATTTAGAATCTCAACCAGAGGCCCAAACCGCAATCATCTTTAAACTAATGGCATTACCATTACTGGACCCAAAGTATTCCCCAACACACACTCAACCATCTGCCCTATCTTGTATCCCAAAAGGAGATCAAGTATTGCGCTCTCTCTCTCATTGGTACTTCAATAAAAACTTTCCAGATCACACCTAACAAACTCCAACCCATCCTGCCCTTTTACAGTATGGGACTCCCAGTCAATATGTGGAAAGTTAAAATCTACTATCACAACTATATTTCCTGCAGCCGTCTGCCATCTCCTTGCAAATTTGCTCCTCCAATTCTCGCTGAAGAATTGGTGGACTACAATACAACCCCACAAGTGTGTTCACACCTTTCCCATGCCTCAGCTTCACCCCTGTAGCCTCAGTAGATGAGCCCTCTTGTCTGTCCTGTGAGCACCACCATGACATTTCCCCTGACTTGCAATGCCACCCATTTGGTTTTATTGCATGTGAAACAATTGCTCCTGGAACACTGAGCTGCCAGTCCTGCCCTTCCTATACCCAAGTTTCACTAATGGCTATAATGCCATGATTCCATGTGCCAATCCATGCTCTTGTGCCTTTCCTACATTTTGCATTGAAAGACACTTCAGAACATTATTCCCACCAGATATAACCCTGATTCCTGTTTTTGAATGTAGTCAATCTTGTTCCTCCTCTACTATCTGCTTTGGCATTCTGGTTCCCACCACCCCCCCCCCTGCAAATCTAATTTTAAATCCCTCCCTCCCCAGAGAGGCATCAGCAAACATACCACCAAGAAGAGCACCTAATAGCCTCAATATGCCTGAGATTGTCTGATTTTGGACGCTAAGCAGGATCAGGACTGGTCAGTACTTGGACGGAAGACCACCTAGGAACATCAGGTGCTGTAGGTTTCTGTGAGGGCTGCTGGACAAAGTGGCAACTCTCTGTCTGCTTACAGTAGACAAAAGTTGAAGAATTTCATGTATGTTACATTCTAAGTTTAGTATTACATGACAATAATGGAACCGTTACCTTTAATCCCCCTCCAGTTCAGATCCAAACCATCTTGCCAGTACAGGACACATCTTCCCTGGAAGGGAGCCCAATAATCCAGAAATCTGAAGCCCTGCCTCCTCCATCTCTTTAGCCACATATCAAGCTGCATTATCCTCTTATTTCTAACCTCACTAGCATGTGGCACGGATAGCACTCCTGAAATCACATCTCTGGAGGTCCTGCCCTTCAACCTTCCACCCAACCCCAGAAATCTTTGCAGAATGTCATCACCCTTCCCATCCACATCATTAGCCTCTCCATGGATCACAACATCTGGCTGCTCACCCTCCCTTGAGAATGCTATGAACTTTACCCGTGATGTCCTTGGCACCTACAGGGCAACACACCATTCGGGAGTCTAAATCTTGCCCATAGAACCTCCCATTTGCTCCCATAATGAACAGATTCCTGTCACTACTACAGTTTGCCTCTTCTCTTTCCTTCCCCTCTGGCACAAGGCCAGACTCCATACCAGAGACCTGCCTGCTGTGGCTTGCCTCTGGTAGGTCATCCCCCTCAACACGATCCAAAACTGTGTTATTGAGGAGAAGCCATTTTTCCACACTACCACTGCAATGTTTCTTGATGTCACCTGGCTGACTTGTTATTTAAGTTTTTAAAAATTTAAATATTCATAGTGTTTCACATATCACAACAAATGTTGGAAACGGCTCTAAAAATAAAACTTTTGAACAATATCTTCCTTACTGCCATTTAGGTTTATTGTCGGATGCAAACTATTAAGTCATCTCAAAGTAAACCCTTGAAATATTACTAATGTTGAGAGAAACAGAATTAGCATTTTAGGCCAATTACTTTTCTAGATTAACTAGAAAAAGTTAGAGAACAAACAGGGGAATGGATGGGAAGAACAATTAGAATGTATTATCTGGTGAGACCAGGTAATCTGCATGAAGCAGTCAGACCAGCTGCCATCGATTCTATCTTCACCTCCCACTGCTGTGATTCTTTTGCACTTCCTCCAATCTTGTATGCTGTAGTCCACGTTCATTATGTGGTCTCCTTTATACTAGATAAACCAACCACTTCACATCATACCAAGGTTCAGTCTGCAGGGTGACCAGGAATTTCCCATTGCCTGCCACTTTAATTCTCTTTCCTATTACCAAACTCCAGTCTCTGGCTTCCTGTACTATTACAATGAGGTCCAATGCAAGCTTGAACAATGGTATCTCATCTTCCTTTTAGGCATGTGGCAGCCTTCTGGACCATTTAACTCTACAAATGCAGGCAACTTTGTTTCTCTGCATCACAAAAACATAGGAGTCGGCCATTCGGCCCGTCGAGCCTGCTCTGCCATTCAATGAGATCATGGCTCATCTCCACCTACCTGCCTTTTTCCTATAATCCTTCAATTCCCCGACTGTAAAAATCTACCCAACCTTGTCATAAATACATTTACTGAGGTAATCTCCACTGCTTCAATGGACAGCAAATTCCACTGATTCACCACCCTTTGGGAAGAGCAGTTCCTCCTCATCTCCATCCTAAATCTACTACCTCAAATCCTGAAGCTATCCCCAAGTTCTAGTCTCCCCCATCAATGGGAACAACTTACCTACCCCCAAGTCTTTCATAATTTTATATGTTTCTATAAGATCCGCTCTCATTCTTCTAAATTCCAGCGAGTACAATCCCAGACGACTCAATCACTGCTCATACACTAACCCCTTTATCTCTAGAATCAAACTGGTGAATCTCCTCTGGACCACCTCCAAAACCAGTAGATCCATACTTAAGTAAGGAGACCAGAACTGCATCCAGTACTCCAGATGAGGTCTCACCAGGACCTTGACAGTTACAGCATAACCTCCCAGCTCAAACTCAATCCCTCTGGCAATGAAGGTCAGCATTCCATTTGACTTCTTGACAGCCTTCTGCACCTGCAAGCCAACCTTTTATGATTCATGCACAAACACTCCCAAATCCTTCTGCACAGCAGCACGCTTGCCATTTAAATCATCTACGTAATCTTTGTTCAGCTTGTTGGATTTTTCTATTTTTTTCCTCTCTGGAGGAAGCACCCAGCCTGGGCAGAGTAAGAATTCTACCACATGGAAACAGGCACTTAGGTCTAGTTTGTCCACGTCAAACAAGCTAGTCCCATTCGACTGTGTTCGGCCCACATCCTTCTAATCTTTTCTAATTCCTATCCATGCATCTTCTCAGTGTTACAACTGTCCCCACCTGTACCACTTTCTAAGCCCTATAACCTGCATCTTCAGTGTGAAGAGAATGCCCCTCCTTTTTAATGTTATTTTTAAATATTTCCCCTCTCACCCCAAATCTACGCACTCTAGTTTTGGATTATCTACCGCAGAAAAAAAGATGGTACATTTCCCTATCTATACACCTCACGAGAAGTTCCCCAACCTCCTAAACTCCAGGGAGAAAAGTCGCAGCCCAGCCAGCCTCCAATTCAAACCCTCCATTCTCTGTAACCTCAATCTAGTCTTTCTGCTCTGCATTTTGTACTCAAATTCTTTTCAGTTCTTTTGTCTATGGTCCTACTGTTTTCATTCATTTATTGACAAGATCAACTGGTTTACAGTCACCTTGGTTTAAGAATCATCCCCCCCAGTTTGCCACATAACTTCTTTTGTCTCCTTCCAAGTTCTGATGAAGGGTTTCCAATCAGAAATGTTGACTGTTCCTCCTCCCACAAGTACAGTCTGACCTGCTGCATATTCCCAGCATCTGTAGTTATTTTACTCACCCATCAGAGGCGGAGCACATGTTTTACTCAGAACCTCAAACTTCCACAGATTTCCTACCTGCCAGGTAAGGGAATCCAACCTTTGATCCAGTGAGAAGCTTTGTTTTACATGCTATCCAGGAAAGTTAACCCATACTTTAGTACAGCAGAAAAGGGCAGGGCTGGTCAAAGAATGCAAGGTAGCGTTATAATGGGAAAGTACAGGGAATAGCAAAAGTGCAGTCAAACACGAGTGAGGGCATCATCTTTTAACAAGGAGATCCATTCAAGAGTCTGGAAGGAGAGTACAAGTCCATTGGGATTAATGGGAGAAACAATCTGGCAGGAAATGCAGTTTTTGATGTGCACACCAAATAGTTGTTAAATGTTTGTAAAGGCCAAAGCAAAATCTTCAATCTAAATACTGTAAAAAAAAAAACCCTGGAATCCAGAATTCAAACAACTGGCGGCAAAAAAAAAAACCATATATTAGACTTGTCTGGTGAGCAGAAGTCAGCAGATTATGAAGCAACCAGAAGACACATATCTGGCATCTACCAATCCCCATAGGTGCTGGATACCAGGGGTTTTGACTGTCGGTAAGCCACCAAAGTGTTCATTGCTGTCAACACAGTTCTGGTCATCGAGTCGGGAGCAGTTCAGGCTCCTTGAGGAAGATCACACTGTGGACGATGCAGACATCCGATGAACATTGAGTACAGGAACATCTGCCCAAAATTGTGGTGCATGAATTAAGTAGAATGAATAATGAAATCAACAAATTTTTAAAAACTGGCTCTTGAGCGTAGAACACTAGCACAACTAGTTGCTGGTGTGGTGCAAAAGATACAAGAGCTCATTGCCTTTGCTTTTCTTATCCCAATAAGTGCAATACACCAGCTTTTATTAGTTTTGCTTCCCTCGAAATTGATGGAATTTAAAATTGTTGGTTTCTGCATGTTAAATGCTTCGAGTTGCAATTTACCTGGACAGCGCCATCTGCTGTTTTTGCTGAAAAACTCACGCACGGGATCATTCAAAACTCAGCATCGCAATCAAGAAGCATTTTGCTTCAGGTCCAAGACACGGACATTTGGAATGACCCAAAAGCCCGGACTATCACATCGTGATTGCTAACGCCGAATTTGCAGCAACAACTAGCTGGGTATGTTGGTCTCTGTGCGTATGGAAAGAGATTCATTTTAATGTTGAAGCATTCACCGTTATCTAGTATTCAAGCTTGAAGACTTAAAAATGACATTCGCCAATCCTTTAGTGAATCTAAAGAAGCTGGGATCGTTCTACTAGAATTTCATGGAGAAATACAGGACATAAAAGAAAGTGTTTACATTGACATCATGCCCAATAACAAGGGAGTACAAGCTCAAAAGATTTGGGGGAGATAAAAATTAAATAACATGCGATAAGGTTACTATCTGAAAGTATCGGAGGAAATTCAAAAGAAGCTAATCTCCAACAATGTTATCCAACTACAGTATTTGGAAATCCTGCTGGTTTGGCATCTAGCAGACAAAAGTTGAAGTTTATCACGTGCATGACATTCTTAGGTATTGTTCCATAAAAGGAATCTTGAGCTTACCAGGAGCTCATTCCTGCACTCCCTCCGGCATGCCAGGACCCTGGCTCCCACTCTTCCTTTAAACTCACCTGGTTCTGTTTCCAGGCCCCCCTTGAAACATATTGGGACTGGATTTCCAGTTCCCTTCAGCCCACAATGTCTGTGTTGAACTTTCCCAAATTACAAAAACTCCTCTCCTTGCACATGATACAAACCCCTCCATTCCATGCACAAGTCCATGTCTATCAATAAGTCTCTGAAATAGTACCATCATAACTGTTTCCATCACTACTGCAGGCAAACTACTCCAGGGACCCACCACTTTAAAAAAAAACCTTGCCCTGCCCAAGTTCAAACTCCTCTCTTCTCCCCTCCCCACCCCGCAGAAACTTTAAATGCATGTTTTCTCATCTAAAACATTTTCACCCTAGGGAAATGATATTCTTACTACGCTCTCAATTTTATCATCAACATTCACGGGATAATTTATTCATATGTGTAAAATATTTTTAAAAAGTAAGGTACATTGGAGTATGAAAACAAACATTCAATCATCCATAAAATCTGATGCTTTGGCTCCGCAGTCTCAAACGTATTGGATTAACAGATTTACTCAGTAACTTTCTGAAAAGCAATTAGATTAATACTTGACAAATTAATTTGCAGTTTAATGGTGAGGTGTGGAGCACTAATTGGGCATGACAGAGTATTTGAGAAGGTTTTGTGTGAGTCAGTGGAAACTAAAGCTGCGAGAGATTAATTTAAAAATGCAATTTTACTGCCATCTGGTGTTCAATAACATTATACAAGTTCCTATAATTCAGAAGAGAATTGGATCTCTTTTTAAAATGAAATCTTGTTCATAAAGCTTGTAAAGAGAAAAAATGGCAGATACACACAATTTAATTTTGCATTCAGAAATTGCAGTTTCAATCCTCCTCAATGGTTTAGTAGTTGAAGGTTCAGAGCCCAACACTGAGATTCCACACAGGCCACAGAACAGCACAGAATCAGGCTCTTCTGTACACCTGTCCGCACTGAATAGGATGTCCAAATCAGATTAGAAATCTGTTGTGCCTGCTAGATATAAAAGATACATTTGGGCACTCTCCCACCAGATGCCATCAACATTGGGCACTCCCATTGGGCATTAACAGACTTCTCCAGTTTCTGCTAGCTTACTCTCAGTTCTCCTTCCATTCTGTCCCTCCAGCTCTCCACTCCCTTCCCTCAGAATTCAGAGCCATGCTGGTATATCCTGCTTTCTTTACCCACCTATTACCTCCTGCCTTTGGGACTGTGCTCCCATCTTTGCCCCTCCCACCACCCCTTGTTCGGGTACCTGCCAACATTTTTCCATACCCAAAACATTGGTTCTGTATCTATGTTGCATAAAGGACACTGTTTAACCTGCTGGGTTTCTCCAGCATTGTGTTTTGGCTTCGATCATGGTGTCTGCAGACCTTTGGGTTTTACCTTCATGCCTGCTAGATATCCCTTCATCCCTTTGTTCATGACGCTAGAAGTCTCTTAAAGGCTATTAAAATATCTTCTTGGCAGCCTGTTCCAGACACCCACCACTTCTTTGTAAAATATGTGCCCTGCACATCACCCTTAAACATCCTTCCCCTCACCTTAAACACAAGTGTGGCAGATTTGTCCTGGGAAAAGTTTTGACTTTCCACCATCCTCCATCAAGTCTCCCTTCAGCCTCTTGCTCTTCCAAGAGGACCCAAGTTTGTCTCATCTCTCCCCCTAACTCATGCCCTCCAAACCAGGCAACATACTAGTAGGCCTCTTCTGTATCCTTTCCAAAGCCATCGCATCCTTCTGGAAACAAGGTGACCAGAATTGCACACAGAAATAGGTTCTTGTTTAACGAAAAATCCATTACAGAAATTCAATATGTTGTGAAAATAATCAGATGAAGCATCAGGATCGATGATACCAATCGATCCTTCCTGCAGGAGTTTGCTCTGAATATCCTGGTCAATCCTTACCTAAGCAGAGAGAAGACACTGTAGGAGTTCCTCACAGAGCTCTGGTCCACTTGCAAAAGGCTGGTCCTCCTCTTCTCAGTGAGATCCTTTGAAAAAGGAATAAATCCTTTCATTGGATAGGTTAGAACTTTTAAGAAGCAAATTGAATCTGTTGTTTAATTTGAGTGCAACTGTGCAGTCCTTGGCAGAACTTGACTTCACCTGAAACACACCAACCCTAGTCTCCATTTACTTCTGGGGAATCTGGTTGAGATGGACACCTCTGGTCTACTCTCTTTACACCTACAACTGCGTGGCTGGGAACAACAACACCACCTTTTATGAATTTGCTGACGAATCCGCAGTAGTGGACTGTATAAACATGGGAAATGAGTCAGCCGAGGAGGGAGAAGGAAAGCTTGGTTTGGTATGTCATCAGAAACCTGAGCAATGTACTGTGGTAAATGTTCTGGCCGGCTGCATCACATCCTGGTATGGGATACCAATACCTCCGAGTGGAAAGACCAGGAAAAGTTTGTGGACACAGCCCAGTACATCACAGAAACAAAAATCTCTCTACCATTGAAAAAGAAATCTACAGGGGACGCTGCCGTCAGAGAGCAGCAGCATCATCAAGGATCCATACCACCCAGGGCATATTTTCTTGCTGCTGCCATCAGGAAAGAAGTATAGGTGCCACAAGACTTGTACCATCAGGTTTAGGAACAGTTGCTACCCCTCCACCATCCAACTCCTAAACAACAGGCTCAGAGGCTCGTTTAAGGACTCTTGCTTTGCACATTATTTATTATTTTCTGTTTGTTTACATTTCTTTCTTTTACTGAATATTTATTCTTCTTCTGAATTTGCACAGTTTGTTTACTTTTCTCGGTTGTATGCGCATCTTTTTCGTGAGTACAATTTATACTACAGATAAGTAGAAATTCTGCCTGGCCCACAGGAAAAAGAATCTCAGGGTTTTACGTGACGCCATGCATGTATACTGTCCATAAATTTGAACTTGAACAAATATTTGTCAAATATTTCACACACTCTTTGCAGGCTTCAACAAAATTTTAGTTGATATTTTAGTTCCTATGCAATACAAAATACAAAAGTAGGCAAATGTATCAAAACCAGAATGATGCTAACCTGCTTTGATAAATCCGAAACGATTAGTGTAGAGAATTTTCCTTGGACGCATAGAAAATTCCTTGTGCATGACCCTTTTGAAAAAGCTAAAATTGCAGTATTTTGCAAAACAAACAGCCTGATCCAGCTGAGATGAAATGTACAAAGCTGGGGAGCTGTGACCTCAATTTTTGGCTTTCATACCTGAAGAGCTTGTTCAATTACCCCAGACAAGTGCGCAAATTGGGTTTGAGAACATCAGTCCACTTAATGTGCACATTTGTTGCTATTTGTTAACATTGTGTTACAAACTGCAATTTGTAAATTTGTGGGAGTAGCTAACAAGCAATTTCACAAAAAATAATTGAAGGGCAGCACGGAATCACATTAGTCAATTGTAGCTGCTTCCACTTTCAAAACAGTTTTTAAATCCAATCGCTATCAGGCTCTTGAACTTCCCCATAATCACCCTAGCCTATTACTAAAGTTCAAATTTATTATCAGTGCATTCAAGACATCACATACAACTGCAATCATTTTTCCTGCGGACCAGGCTGAACAAAAGCACAAAAAACTGTACTTTAGATACATATATAGGCAATCACCGACTTATGACCATAATGGGGACTAAAAGATGGGATGCAAGTTGGATGGGACGCAAGCCAGATTTGCCCCACCTCGCATGGCTTACTGAGGACTTAAAGCAATTTTTTTTAAAATAAAGATTTTCAACAAATGAACCTTTAATGAAGTATGTCAACATTTAATAAAGAATTTCTAGTAAATAATAAAATAATTGAACTTGGGCTTGGACCATCCAGACGAGGCAAAGATTCCCTGGACCCTAGTCCAACCTTGTCTATTGGTGTGGCCTCCTCTAGATCCGCAAGACAGAACATAGCTAAGGCAAACACTCTGCTGAGAACCACACCCCCAATGACCAATTTTACCCCATCCAAATCTGGATCCATCTACTTATCAGCCACACACAAGAACTGGGTCCCCTTCCCCAAATGGTTGCATCTGCCCACAATCCTTCCCTTGTCTGGTTCCATTTATAACCTTATGTTCTAGAATCACCAGTCCTACATACTCTCCACTTCTCACCTTCAAGCCCCACCCCTTCCCCCACTTGTAATCATCCCCCTCCTCAGCTGGCTTCACCTATTGCTTGTGAGCTTTTGCTTTATCCTTTTATACAGTTCATCTTTTCACACTCAGTCCTGATGTCATCACCTCCCTGCCTCCACAGATGCTGCCTGACCCACCATGTTCCTCCAGTATATTTTTCTTCTTTGTCTGAAAATGTTATCATTCTAAAAACTCACTCATCATCTAAAGATCACAGCTCATGTCAGAGAGACCCCTGGGGAATGGATGGCCTCATTATAAACCCACTTTTGCATCACAGCTAATATTTGAGTAAGATTGCAACCTTAAAAATAGAAGTCAAAATACTGTTAAAAACATTCAAAGAAAGTAGATTTACCTTATGATCAAAGGGGGTTCCATAGTAACCATCATTCAATCCAAATATTACGTCGTTTGGATTATGTGCCCGAATCTAAACCAAGCAAAGTATCCATCATTAGTTAAGGTTTGAAATGGCAGACAGATCATACAATTCTTAGGCTCTTAGACAAAAACCTTGTAGATTCTTGCAATTCTTTTACGTGTTACAACAGTGGCTGCACATAAAAAGTAATTCATTGGCGATGAAATACTGATTTTCCAAATTGCAAATGCCTATTTACATTAATTTGAATATATTCTGCAACTAAAACTATTTAAATTGTTTATTAAACTGAAGCAACTTTGAATCATCCCAAAAAATGCAATGAATGCTCCCATTAACATGCCAGTACAAGACAAAGAGAATGATCGTGAAATGAAGTTGTACAAGTACAGTGAGCTTCTCTAAATTACAGACCAAAACCATACAACATCTAGCCATTATGCCAATGACCCCATCTTAATGAATTTCCATCCAAAACTGTTAACTTCTTTTGTTTGGTGGATATTTCTTTGGCCAGGAGCCTTCATCTCAGACCATGGACCCAGTCACCCACTCCTTATCCATTCACATCACATGGGGAAAAAAAATCGAGATGATCAATTACTCTTCCTCATTCTAACCCACCCCAGGCCACCCCTCCCAAATGAACAGTCAAACCTACAGACAATGCCACTGTGTTTGGTGCAAACTGACAAACCGCACTCAGGATGAATGTCAGCTCCCCTTACCTGACTGCACCGAGACTGTAACATTGAATCATCAAACCACTGCCCTCTTCTCAAGAGAGCTTTCCTCCACACTCTAAAACAACACTATTCCTAACCCTTGCACTGTTCCCTCTTTTCCAAGATCCACAAATGGAACGGTTGCAATAAATCCATCGTTTCAGTTTCTTACTTCATGGAACTCATTTCTTCTCACCTCGATTCTATTTTTTCCTCCTTCCCCGTTGCCCTCTGCCTCCTCGTCAGTTCCCAGTTATGGCTGAATGCCCAACTTCTCTGCACCTCCATCCCACACCAGGAGATCAGATGATCCTGCATTTCTTCTTCCTTGAACAGAGGCCCTCCACCACAAAGTCATAAAGCATGAAACAGGCCCTTTGGCCAAAACTTGTCTGTCAATTCACTTCAAGGAAGGAGTATCCATCTTGACCTTGGGCACTGTCTATGATCTCCCTATGATCGTGAGTTTCTTCTGGTTGCTCTAATTTCTTCCAATATCCTAGAACATGCTGGTTTAAAAGCACATGGCAAAGGTCTTTAAGTGGCAAAAGAATGAAAAATTAGTGGAGTTATTTATGAGGAAAAAATTGCACAGGTACAGAAAAAGTCCTAAAATCCAGACTGCTGGGGATTGTGTGGATCTGGATTTTTGGATTTCTGGATTCTTGGGGAGAACTTTTAAAATTCAAATTTAAAAACAAATCAAGAGATGAACAAGTAACTTTTGGTAAATTTATTCATTAGGCATTTCTAAAGAAAAATAAAAGCAGCTCTTGGCAAAAATGTAAATAATTTTTTTCTACAAAAAAAAGTGTAAGGCTTGAAATTATACTTAAAAGTGAACACTAAAATAAAAATACTGTAGACAAATTAATTTCTTTGCGATAAGATTAGCTGTATTAAGCGGGGTCCCTTGTTGCCGCTGTGCATCTGTGGCACTTGTATGCACACACGCACACAAAAGCCCATTAAATTTTAGAGAGTCCAGATTCTCGATTGGTCTGGATTTCTGCACTTTTACTGCCTAGGGAAATAAGGACTGACTGGATTGCTCTTGGAACAGTGTCAGCCAGATGGGGCACGAGGCCTTTTGCTACACTGTTGTAAGCATATCATTCAAAGGAAAGTTCAGGTGGCAACATTTCCAAACAAGGGTCAAGAGAAATGTTTGTCTCGCAAAGGCCATGGGAGCAGAGGCTGGATGGAATGAGGATACTGATTAATTACAAGATTGAAAGGCTGCAGATAAATTACACCATGAAAAGTAAAATAATGGTATATGCAGATATTTAAATTCGAACCATAGGACATTGCAGTACAGAACCAGGTCCTTTGGCCCTTCTCCTCTGTACCAAACTAATTTTCTGCCCAATCTCACTGACCTGCACCCAGTCCATAGCCCTCCAAACCTCTCCCATCCATGTACCAGTTCAAATTCTTCTTAAATATTAAAATTGTTTGCATTCACCAATTCAGCTGGAAGCTTGTTCCATACTTCCACCATTCTCTATGTGAAGAAATGACCCCTAATGTTCCTCCTAAGCATTTCCCCTTAACCGATGTCCTCTGGTTTATCTCGACCCTCAGTGGAAAAGGTCTATCTACATTTATCTTTATCTCTCATAATTGTAAATACCTCTATCAAATCTCCCCTCATCCTTCTACGGTCCAGGAAATAAAGTCCTAACCCATTTAACCTTTCCCTGTAACTCAGTTCCTGAAGGCCGCGCATCATTCAAGTAAATCTTCTCTGCACTCTTCCTCTACTTAGGTGAGCAAAATGGCACACAATACTCCAAATTTGGCCTCACCTATGCCTTGTACAATTTTACCATAGCATCCCAACTCCAAAACTCAAAATAAATCACCCAGTATAGAAGTGATATGGAAACCTGTTAAAGTCATATGGCACAAAGACAGGCCCTTCAGCCCAACTTATCCATGTTGACCAAGTTGCCTGCATTTCACCCACATCTCTCAGATGGACTGCCTTTGTTCGATAAATGATCAAGAATACAAGAAAGGCACAAGGAAATGAATGTAAAATTTAGCAAAGTACTTCATTTACAATTTTTTTTTCCTTGTCTCTATCCTCTTAACAAGGGGAAACTTTTGAAGCTCTGCTACAAACATTTCACTACAATTCTCGTCGGAGGGTGCAGTAGTAATTTAATTTGTACTATAGCTGGCTTACATTACATACTGTGGCTGGAGCAAAAATTTTAGTACATCTGCACATTGCACAATAACAGATCATATTAATTCCACAAGTAAACCTTCACCAAATTCTTAAACTCTTGCGTTGAAACAGCGGCCAGCAACATTGGTGATTTATATCTTATTTTTAATTGTTCCTCAAACTATTTCTATTTTTACCCACTTGTACAAAATATCCTTCCAAAATGTATTCCATTTCCCAACTTGGTAGTTCCATCCAAAAGCATTGGATACTTCCACCATTTGTCCAAAAGCTGTGATGTCAACATTTTAGACTAGAGATGCACAAGGGATGACAGATGCTGGGATCCAAAGTCAAATACAATCTGCTGGAGCAACTCAGCAGCATCAGTGGGAGAAAGAGAATGGTCAACATCAAGCTGAAATGTTTCAACTGGGCATGTTACATTTAACTGCTGCACTCTTTATTTCAGAATGGGAACCTTCATCGTTCTTCACTGTAAATTATACTTCATGTCCAGTACAGTACAAATGCAAGTCCAATTTAGAAAAAGAATGTCTAATTACCAAAGACACAGCTACCAAATTTAACATTCTTCACACTTCAATTCTCAAACATTGCCAGATGTAGTAGGAACTACTCATGATGAGGTATACCTTGTAACTTAGTTTTCACACTGCAAATGCCAAAGACTTTGTTATCTCAAGCTGTATGGACCAAGTCTCTGACTAATCACCATCATTATTAGTTTGGATAAGCTGCATCACTCCAACACCCAGGAAGTGATCAATTTGTATTTGCATATCTGACAATGCCAGTACACCCCAAATTACATTTCAGTCAATAGAATTACGTCAAGCAGAGTCACTGCCGTATCTTGGAAAACACTGGCACTTTTTAATGGTTACAACCCATTAGATAATTGATAACCTGATTAATTTTGTTACGAGCCCAAAGGACCCCAAAACCCAGCAGCAAAAGACATTCACCAAGACAAGTAGTTACTTAAACAAAAGTTGTTTTTAATTACCTTTAAACATGAAAACAGAATCAAACTTTATCTTATCTCTATTAACTTAACTAACCCAACTTAACCCCCTTCTAATTCTAAACGCACGTGTTTGTAATGTGTGTGTAAATTTTAAGAAAAGTTCTTTGGTTCACAGTTCAATCTCACTTCTCATTCTTCCAAGTTCTCTGGGTGCAGGCAATTCTTATAGTGTGCACAGAATTTAACATGGATAAAGTTCACCAGGCTTTGGCGCTCGAAAGGTAAATGTTTTCCAGTCAGGAAGGTTCTTATAGGTTTGCAGAGAGATATGTGTTGTTCCAGGATTTCCACACCTGAGGTTCCACCATTAGTCACCTTGATGTCTTGCTGAAGTGTCAGTTGATGAAGTAGACAAAGACTATGTGGTCAAACAATAATCATGGCTTTGAGAATACTCTAACAGCCAAAATACACCAGTATCTAGCAAGCAATCGAAATATAATGCGATGTTTTATGAATATGTCAGCCTGTCCAGTTGTTTACGAATTCTGGTGTCGAGCAAGCACCACATTCTGTGGCTCTGCATCCATTTCTGCTAATAAAATTGTAGCGTACATGTTCAGTACTAAACACAAAAGTAAAATCAAGAACGATAAGATGGCGAATAGAACTCTCAACTTATAATTATGAGATCCAGTACAGACCGGGCAGGTTAAACGATCCCTCTGACACATTGTCACGATCTGCTGCTGGTGCTCAGCTGGAGGGGCTAAAAGAGATCCATAGCAGACTGTGCCACCCAGGAGTCATGAGGTTCTTCCACTTCATAAGGGCTAACCACCTTCCTTACTCTCTGGAAGTAGTCAGGAAACTGACCAAAAGCTGTCCTGTTTGCGCAGAATGCAAACCGCAATACTGCAAAGCTCCAAAGGCCACTCTCATCAAGGCAACCCGACCTTTTGAGAGGATGAGCTTAGATTTTAAAGGGCCGTTACCTTCCAACAACAAAAATGTATATTTCCTTACTGTAATTGACGAATATTCCAGGTTTCCCTTAGCGATACCCTGCCCTGACATCTCGTCAGCGTCTGTCATTAAGTCACTTGACAACATTTTCAGCATTTTTGGTTTTCACAATTACATTCATACCGATAGGGGCTCAGCATTCATGAGCGCTGAACTGCGGCGAGCCCTGCTACGGAAGGGGATCGCCACCAGCCATCCATGAGCTACAACCTGCAGGGCAATGGGCAGGTCAAAAGGGCTAATGCTACAGTCTGGAAGATTGTTAATCTTGTTTTATGAACAACATGGTTACCCTGTTACCCAGTTATTGTGTACTGCAACAAATCAAACACCTCATGAACGTATGTTTGCCTTTTCTAGGAAATCAGGAACTGTGATGGACTGGCCAGCCTGTTTATCTGATACTGGAAACGTGCTGCTGAAGAGCCACGCTCAGGCGCGCAAAACAGACCCCCTAGTCCAACCAGTTCAGCTACTGCATACCAACCCCAACTACACTCATGTTAAATTCCCAGAAGGGAGTACTGACACTGTACCCCTAAGAGATCTGGCCTCGCCTGGTTTGCCCCTCCCTCACACCCCTACTCAGAGTGAGCCTGAGAGATTGGGCTCACCCCCCCCCCCCCCCAGCCTGTGACCCCTAGTAAGCTTTCAGATGGCCATGCTGAGGCTCCACTGCCTCACGCTGGCGATTCTGGAGCGGGTCCAGAAGTCAGTCCTTCCCACACTACAGACCCAGGAACTGTACCAGTTCCCAAGGTTGCAAAGGAACCACCTGTTTTGAGACGAAGCACCAGAATTCGTAAACAACCTGATAGGCCGACATTTTCATAAAACATCTCATTATATTTCGATTGCTTGCTAGATACTGGCATATTTTGGCTGTTAGAGTATTCTCAATGACAATCATGGTATCCATGTATCACTTGCTTGTCTTTCCTAGCAGCTGTCCTTTTGATTTTAACCCTTCTTTACCGGGGGAGACTGTGGTGAATGTCTGCCAAGCTGCCTGTCTCCCCTCTGGCGAGCCTTGCTGTACTACCATTGGCTGTGGGTTATCTCTACTGTTAAGGACACCCCCCTTGGATATAACTGTATATGCATCTATTGTCTTTCATTATTGTACCATGAGTTTCTGCTAATAAAATTGAAGTGCCAGTTGATGAAGTAGACAAAGACGATGTGGTCGATCAATAATCATGGTTTTTATAAGCAGAAACTCATGGTACAATAATGAAAGGCAATAGGTGCATAAGCAGTTATACCCAAGGGGAGTGTCCCCTTGTAGTAGAGATAATGCACACAGCCCATATTAGTACAGAGGGGAGATAGGCAGCTTGGCAGACATTCACCACACTTGTTGAAGAAACTTGTCCCATCAGGGTTCTCCAAATGGTAACCTCTTTCTTTCAGGCTATCACAGAGTTCCTTTCTGTTCAACTTATTCCAAGAGAAGCATCAGACAGATAGCACTTCCAGCCATCCGCCACTCTGGAGTTTTTCAGTTTCAACCAGCTTCTCCTGCTTGTTTCAACTGTGACTTCCTCTCTCTCTGATTCCAACTACCAGCCGCATGTCTTTCTTTCTTTCACTTGAAAAAAACCCTCCTTTTCCAGCAAACAATAGGAGTTCTTCTCTGCTCCAATCTGTTGTTTTTAGGTAAACAAGAACCTTGGAGTACCTTTCTGTGCACTCTTTCAAAACCCTTGCAAAGAGCTTTCAACAGCCAGTGTCTCCTGTCCATTCATTTCATGACATCATTTCAATTAGCACCTACTTGTGAAATGTGCATAGCATTCTCTATGGTTTCTGCAAAGTCACTGAATATGAATTTGTCAGAATTTCAAATAAGATCTGTTTTAAAGTGTATGTATGTAACCTACTCTAATTTTACCAATTTATCTCCCAAATACAAATACATTTCCAAATATTCCATCACAATTTGAATAACAAATGTGATAATGTAATATCAGAAGACCTCCCCCGGAGCCAGCAGAGAGACAACCAAGAAGGAAGCACACATTTTTTCAAGACTGCAGAAATTTGGCACATTGTCAAATAGTCTATTGAGCTTTTACAGGTGCACTATGGAAAGTGTACTCACTGTATGCTTATGGCCTATTTTGTTATGTCCCCAGGAATGCAGAAGGCTGCAGAAGATAGCAAATGCAGACAGGTCCACAAACTCTGACCTCCCATCAACTGAAGGCATCTGTTTGAGCCACTGCCTCAAGAAGGCAGCCAACATCACAAAGGTCCCTCCATCCGCTGGGGATGACAACCTTTTCTCACTGCTACATTGGGCACAAGGTGCAGAAGCCTGATGACCAGTTTCAAAACAATTACGAACCTAATCATAAACTTCTCCAGCATCACAATGTGCTATTAAAATCTCACATCTTTTCTTGTAGCACTGCAATTTAATATTTATTATCTTATATTTATTAACTTTCTGTATAACATTTTGAAGTTTTTTTTGGCTACAGCAAGAATTTTGCTACATATCTACATTTGGGCTTCTCTTTATGATAAACTATTATCTGGTGTGACCTCCTTTACACTGGGAAGTCTGGACATAGATTTTGGCAGGGACGGGCGGGTTGAAACACTTCCTCGGATACCTTTCTTCTGTCTGCTTCAAAAGTGAGGAACTCCCAGCGACCAACCACTTCAATTCCACCCTCACTGCTACATGTGGCCTCATGTACTGCAAGGTTGAGGCATCTTGTCTTGGCTGGTAGGCTCCAACCGACAGCCTCCGATTATTCGATGTATATTAAATTCTGAGGTCAGAATATCATCTCCAATTCCTGATAAGCCCCCTCGCCTTCCTGCCCCCTCTCACTATGCCTCATTCCTGACTCCTTTCCTTCTCTTTCCCCTGCCTGCGACCTACACTTTCCTTCTTCCAGTCACTCACCCCTTCCATCACAGATCTTTCTCAGCCCTCTGCCCTTTTCCCTGATTACCTCTCAACTTTTTCCTTTCTCCTTCCATCGGCATTCATTTGCAAGCCTGTGCTCCTCTCAACCCCCTTTATATTTGGCTGTTAAGCCCATCTTTTGCATCCCTGAAAACATCAACTGCCCATTTCTTTTCATGGATGCTGCATGACCTGCTGAGTATCTCCAGCCCTTGTGTATGGTTCTAGTTCTCTACAGACTTGTTCATGCAATCGCTGATGGTGGCTTGGAAATTGTATTGTCACGAGAGTGGACAGAATGATCTAGCTCTTCTCGACAAGTTCATGGAATTTTTAAACAATTCAATTTTTTAAACAAATTTAAACATACAGCACAGCAATAGGCCATTCGGCCCACGAGACTGTGCCACCCTATTTACACCCCATTAACCTACAGTACACCCCAGGTTCATTTCAAACAGCAGGAGGAAACCGGAGCCCATGGGGAAAACCCACGTGCACACGGGGAGAATGTACGAACTCCTTACAGACAGCGCAGGTTTCGACCCCCCCCCCTTCCTGAACACTGACGCTGTCAAGTTGTTGCACGAACCGCGATAACAATCGTGAGACCCAATTGAAAGGGTTGATGAGACATTTTCACCAACATAGCAAACAGAAAATGCTGACAGTTCAGGTAGCCTTTCTGAGAATACAGTAATGCACGTCCAAACTTAATGCCAAAGACACAAGCAGGCAAAGCAGTGAGCTGGGCTCTTCTCTTGAGAACAGAGATGAGAGAGGAATTAAGATTAAGGTAGGCATCGAGTGGACAGATTTCAGATTTATTCTCAGAGTACATATATCACATACAACCCTGGGATTCACTTTTCTGTGAGCAAGGCAGAATTACACAGTACGTACACGTAAACAAATAAAGGACTGCCTCAACAAATAAAGATAGCCAGCAAAGTAGGCTTTTTTTAAAAATGAGTAGTGGGTTGGTGGAGGCGGCTGGTACAATAGGGACATTTTAAAGACTCTTGTGCACATGAATGTAAGAAAAATGGGAGATTGTGGACCGTGAGGGAGTAAAGAATTAGATTGACGTGGAGTATGTTTATATAGGTTGGCTTGATATTGTTGGCTGAAGGCCCTAAACTGTGCTTAATATTCCATGATCTATAATTATGAACATTTTAGTTAAATTGCAATATTATTGATATAGCTTGAACAGGTTCATGTTAATTGGAGTACAACAGAAGGGAAAAAAATGAAACTATAACTGCTACAACTTTCCAAGAAATATTTTAGTCTTAACCTTGCTTATTCTCGTTAGATTCAAGATGTAGATTTTACCTGCTGGCCCAGGTATCGGAGTCCATCAAGATTCACCCTCCACTCAATGATTGGACGATACTGACCCATTTTTCCTCCCCAGATCCTCACCAGGAAGCATGAAACTGAAGTATCAAGCCGGTCTGGCATTAATCCAAAGTCTAGACTCCTCCACGTTGGATTCTGCATCACAAGGCAAAGGCAATAATTAAAAAGTGAAGAGTTAATGTAGACTAAATCTCCAATGTTTCTGTATAGGAGAAGGTACAGAGAAAAAAAAATCACAGGTGCTGGAATCGAATGACCAAAACAGCTTGGAGAGGCTCAACGGGTCAGGCAGCATCTAGGGATGGAAATAATTGGTTAACAATTCAGGTTGAGCTCCTTTGTCAAGAATAGTTTTGATTTCTTGAGGTTTAAAAGTAACTGAGTTAACTTTCCTCACAGCGTTAATAGTTCTCGATGCTTGTTCTGTTTTCAATTGCCACGCTAAAACTTTATGGGCTCTGTCCCTTAACTCATAATAACATTGCTTAGATCTTTGAATCAAACATTCAAATTGATATGCTTGTAGTGTATTATATCGTAACTTCAATCTAGTCAAAACTGCCTTATTATCCTCCGTACAATTTCTCTGAAATTCTTTTTCCAAATCAGCTATCTGTTTTTCCAATGACCGAGTCTCCATCAAAAATTTATTTTCCTTTGATGCATAGCTAATAATTTGACCATGTAAAAACGCCTTAAAAGCATCCCATAAAGTAAAATTGAACTGTATTCCTATTCAAGTCCAGAAAAGAAGCAATTTGATCCTTAATGAATTTTACAAATTCTGTTTTTTTCCAATAATGCATTAAACCTCCACCGAAAAGTTGATTGAGTAACTTCTGGCCAAACGCAAGAAATAAATAACAATGAATGGTCAGAAATTATTCTATTCTTGTATTCAGCTTGAATAAAACAAGGTTAGAAATCAATCCTTGAAAATGAATCATGACACGAAGAATAAAATGAAAAATCTTTCTCAGTAGGATTTAACCTTCTCCAAACCTCTATCAAATTTAAGTCTTTCACCAAGGAAACCAATTGGACCATTGCTTTTGATTTTTTCAAGGTTTTCGGAGATTTATCCAATAATGGATCTAATACACAACTGAAATCTTCCCCAATCAAAATATTTTCTTTAGCTTGACTCAGAGTTAAAAAAGCTTCAGACACAAATTATTCGTCATCAACATTAGGTGCACACACATTCAACAAAGACCATGACTCAGCAAACAATTAATCATTAACATTCGGCCAGCTGTTTCCACCAAAGATTTGAGTTCAAATGGTATTTTCTTGTGAATCAAAATCACCACTCCTCGTGCTTTTGAATTAAAAGATGAGATTACACGACCAACCCAAATCACTCTTCAATTTTAAATGTTCTTTTTTGGTTAAATGAGTTGCCTGCAAAGGCAATATCCACTTTCATCTTTTTTTATGTAGGCCAAAACACGTTTATGTTTAATCGGGTTGTTTAATTAAATCCTGAACATTAAATGTTGCAAAATTCATACTAGACATTGCTATCAGAATAAAATGTTGGGTTATACGGCTCCATTTATGGATTTGGGGTTAGTTAAGTTTCAGGCAGCATTTTTTCGTTTAGCATTGGCTGTAGCACGTAAATTTCATGGAAAGATGAAGCTGAGATAAATGTAAATCGTTGGCATAATGAGTTGAGGACCTGTATTTATATGGAGAAAAAAAAATAGTTTTGATAAAGGGTGCAGACCTGAAATCCTGCCTGACCCACCAAGTACCTCCAACTGCTCTCTTGTATTGGAAACATCATGGTAATCTCTGTCAATACCATGCCATTTTATTAGTTGCACATGAATCTCAGGTAGGAAAGACTGCCCAATGTTGAGAAATGAATACAGCGAAACAGGTTTTCAGTGAAAGGAGTCAGGAAGAGTACTTCCAGCACTTACATGATCGACCACACAGTCTACAACATCCATTCAGCTGCCAGATACATTTAAAATAAAAGCAAAAGAAAAAGGGGAAAGCATTTCATAAGCATTTGTTTTAATCTTTTGTGACTGTTCACGGACTACTCCAGTTATTCCCAAATTAACATGACCAGCAAGTTTATGGGAAAAGAGATTTCTGGGGTATTGGCGATGATTGGGGGTGGAGGGCAGTTGCGCCGAAGGATTGACGAATGGCAAATGTGGTCCCCTCGTTTAAAAAAGGTAATAGGGAGAATCATAGACCAATGAGTTTTGCGTCAGTGGTGTGGATGAAGGATGGGATTTATAAGCATTTGGAGAAGTACAGTCTACTCAAGGATTGTCAGCATTGCTTTGTGAGGGGCCTATTTGAGTTTATTGAGGAGGTAACAAAAGATAGGGCCGGAGGTGTATTTAACAAAGCCTTTAACAAAGTTCCCCATGAGAGGCTCATTTAGAAAGTCATGAAGTATGGGATCCATGGAACCTTGGCTGTGTGAATTAAAATGTGCTGGTCTGCAGAAAGCAGGGAGTAGTAGTGGATGGAAAGTATTCTGCCTGGAGGTCAGTGACTAGTGGAGTTCCACAGAAAATTATTCTGGGACCCCTACTCTGTAATTTTTTTTATAATTGAGGGATGGGTTAGTAAGTTTGTGGATGACATGAAGATTGGAGGAGTTGCAGATAAAACTGAAGGTGGTCATTGGTTACACAAGGATATAGACAGGATGAAGAGTTGGGCGGCAAAGTGGCAAGTGGAGTTCAATCCAGTTAAGTGTGAGGTAATCCATTTTGGAAGGTCAAACTTGAAGGTTGAGTGTAAGGTTAATGGTCAGATACTTAACGGTGTGGAGAAACAGAGGGACCTTAGGTCCAAATCCATACATCACTCAAGGTTGCCGTGCAGATTGATAGAATAGTTAAAGTCTATGGGATGCTGGGCTTCATTAATAGAGGGATCGAGTCCAAGCACCTCCCTCCCTCCTCCACCCTCACTCTTTTGTTTGGATGCCCACCGACAGTTTTCCACACCTTGATGAAAGGCTCAAGCCCAAAACATCAGTTATGTACGAGTTTCTCCAGTATTGTATGTTTTTACTTCAAGAGGTCAAGTTGCAACTTTACAAATCTCTGGTGAGACCACTATTAGAATATTGTGTTCAATTTTGTTCACCTCATTATAGGGAAGGATGTGGAAGCTACAAAGAGGCTGTAGAGATTTACCAGGATGCCTGGATTGAAAAATGTCTTTTGATGCAAGGTTAGCAAAGCGAGGACTATTCTCTTTGGAGCGAAGGACGAGAGGTGACTTAAAGGCATAGATAAGGTAGGGAGCCAGTAGCTTTTTTCTAGGGTGGGAGTAGCAAACACCAGAGGACATCTATACAAAGTTAAGGGTGGAAATTTTAGGGGAGACATCAGTGGCAAGTTATTTTTTAAGAGAATTGTGGGTGCAGTGGTGGAGGCTAAAACATTAGTGGCAATTAAGAGATACTTAGGCCGGCACATAGATGAAAGAAAAAATGGAGAGTTATGAGGGAGGAAGGGTTTAGTTTTTTTTGGTAGGAATATATAGGTCGGCACAACATCCAAGGGCTCAGGGACATTGCAATGTTCTACGTTCTATGTTTTCCTTTGAAGAATCAGGTTTTATAAGAGTGGAGCATGAAGCCTCTTCCGCCAAGATATTCATCATCGTTAGGTAGGACGATTTGTTTGTCGTTAATTTGAACTGATTATTAATCTAAAGTCTAGTCGGAGTTGAATCTTTCCATTTTATTTTGTGCTAAACAATGCAATACATTTGAGATTCTACCCAGGGCAGATCAGCAACAATCATGGGGTAAGCCTGATGGGAAGAGTGGCCTATTCCTATTGTATTATGAGACTGTTCTGAGGCTTAAAAGTCTTGAGTCCAAATCCACAGATCGATCAAGGCTGTCACACAAGTCGATAGCGTGGTGGAATAAAGCCTTCATTAATGTGCTGGCCTTCATTAGTTGAGAGTTTGAGAGCCATAAGGTAATGCTGCAACTTTATAACACTCCTGTTAGTCCATAATTGGAGTGTCATGTTCAGTTCCAATTACTTCATTATAGGAAAGGTATGGAAACTTCACTAGGATGTTGCTTGGATTGGTTAACCTGTCTCATGAAGTAAGGATAACTGAGCGCAGTTTTTTCTCTTTGGAGTAACAGAGGATGAGAGTTGACTTAAGTATTCAAGATTATGAGGGGCATAGATCAGGTGGACAGCTAGCATCTTTCACCCCAAAGAAACAGCAGCAAATACCAGAGGTCATCAGTACAAGGTGAGTAGAGGGAAATTTAGGGGAGATGTCAGAGGCAAATCTTACTCACATTCAACACCCAGTGGTGGGTGCCTGAAATACATTGCTGAGGGTACAATAGGGATATTTAAAAGTCTCTTACATCAGCACATGAATGGAAGTAAAATAGAAGGTCGTAGGCTGGGAAGGATTAGATTGATGTGGAGTAGGTTTATATAGGTCAGCACAACATTGTGATTGAAGGGACTGTGCTGTTCTATTTAACTATATTCTTTGGAATTTTTGCTTTTGAAAAATGTATTTCTGCACGTCTGAACAAGTCAAAGTGGAAACTAGAGATTGATGTGGTCCTCAACAGCCAGTCATGCTCATGTTCTGTCATGACCATTTGTCTTGCCATCCTCCTCCAAGTTGCAACTCCTATCCTGCTTCCATCACTCCAAAAGATAGGTTCGACAATCGAGGTCGTAAACTTAGTGTTCAAATCACTACCCATTTCCCTCAGTTTTGAAGGCAGAAAACATAGACCCAAGGCAAAACATCAGAGCAGACAAGATCTTACTGAAAGGCAATGGCTTTCTTGTTCAATTCTGTTTTATCCCTGCAGTCTGGCCCAAGTCATTAATTATATCATGTCTGAGATACACGATCCTTTGTCAACGCACACCAGTTCCCTTAAAAATAGTTAAGTCTCAGGTACACAATATAGTCTTCCAAAATCACTCTATGGACATTTGATCTGACTCAAGCATAGAGTCAGACTCTCACTGTTCAAACATGACCTTTGATCCAAACTGTACACATCAACCAAGGTGCCGATCTATTCTAATCCCTTTTCCTATGAAATTTTAAATGACTGCCTGCTTATCATGTAACTGGATCCCGTCATTCGAGACACCCACTGAAGACAACTGAACATCAACCCTGATGTGCCCCAAGGATCTTGTAAGATCCCCTCATTCTTGTAATCCCCAGAGAATACAGATCAACATTTTTAACTGTTTGCCTCAGGATGACACTCTCACCCAAAGAACTCTCTTGGGCCAGTAGGGACTGTTACCGTGCTCTCTCTCCAAATCAAAAAAAATAAATTTCTTAAATTATTTTTAAATAAAGGGACCAAAACTGCACTTTAATCTACAATTATACTAGAAAAGCTAGGGCTTTTCTCTTTGGAGTGAAGAAGGATGAGAGGCGACTTAATAGAGGTTATGAGAGGCAAAGATAAGGTACACATTGAGCTCTTTTCATCAGGGTGGGAATAGCAAACACCAGAGGACATCTGTACAAAGTGAAAGGAGGAAAGCTTAGTGGAGACATCAGGGGCTATGCTTTACTTTTACAGTTGTGGATACCTAGAATACATTGCCAGGGGTGGTGGTAGTGGCTGGTATAATAGGGACTTTTAAAAGACTTAGACAGGCACATGGACAGAAGATAGAGGGTTATAGAGGATGTGAATTACGGAAGGTTTAGTTTGATATGCAGGTTTCTATCAGTCGGCTTAATACCATGGACCGAATGGCAGTACTGTGCTGTAAAGTTCACTGCTCCATCTCTAACAGTAAAACATGAAAGTCTGTAGACACTGTGGATGAAGTAAAAACAATGCTGGAGAAACTCAAGCAGGTCAAACAGTGTCCTTCATATTTTTTCTTTGGCCGCTGTTGGTTGTTGTCGACTGTGGAGTGACCTCTCCAGGGCACAAGCCAGGGCAGAGTTGATATGGAGATCCATCTGTACCCATGCAGTAGGACCACCGCCCCCCCATGCTAATGACAAGTCCATAGGAACAATGAAGGTTAATAGAGTTTGGTGCCAGCAGCATCGCAGGAGTTGCCAAGGTGGCGTGAGTACACCAGTCAGCCACCTTTGTGACTCTTCTCTGACTACAGATTTCTCTTTCCCCTCCCCACCCCCCCCCCCCCCCCCCCAGTTTACTCCCAAAACCTTTCCCATGAGCAGGTATAGCCATAAGACAGCAGATGTTTGAAATTGGAGTTTTCCCTCTCCTAGACAAGTTACTGACCGTGGTTAATGAGCCCCATCTGTCCAGAGCAACTGGTTTCAAAGTGTCAGTGGCCCGCCTCAACCCATTCTCCTGTCAGTGGGAACACTTCTGCCGGGCAAAAGAACTATGCCCTACGTGAAGGCCGGGAGTTTGACTTGGTTGTCAGAGGCTGTTTGAGTAGTACGCCATGAAGTCCATTTGTGCAGCAGGGGAGCTTGTCCCCACCACCAACCTTCTACTATGCAACCTTTAGGGGCACAAAGGGAGTACCGGATGCAGTAAATCAATCCTGCAGACACACGTGAAGTTCTGCCTCACTTGAAAGGCACATTTATCGCACTGGCCTGTAGTGAGGATGGCGGTCTGAGTGCAAGAGTGGCACCTCCTGCTGCACACGGGAAGGTACCAGGGGGTGGGGGAAATTAGTGAGGAGGGATAATGCACGAGGGAGCGGTCCCTACCGAAGGCAGAGAGGAGAAGAGAGAAGATGTGTCTGGTAGTGGGATCCTGCTGTAAGAGCTGGATATTCCAGAGGATAACATGTTGGAAGCAGAGGCTGGTGGGGTGGTTGGTGAGAATATGGGGAATCCTGTTTGTGGTTTCTGGGGGAAGAGGGGACCACAGTTGATGAGTGGGAAATGGAGGAAATGCAGATAAGGGTTGAGTTAGGATGGTGGAGACTCTGCTACGTCTGTTCCCAAGATAAGATCTTCTGAAATGTTTGCCCTCTTCCACAAATGTGGCTTCCACTCCTCACCATCAACTCAGCCCTCATCCACATTTCCCACTCATTTGCCTGGCCCCCTCTATCCCATACGCAAAAACATAGAATTCACCTTGTCCTCAGCTATTACCCCACCTGCCTTCGTATCCAACACATTATCCTCCAGAATTTATGGCATTTACAACAGGATCCCACTACCAGACATTTCCCCTCTCCTCCCTTCTTTGCCTTCCACTCCCTCTGTGACTCCTACGTGCACTCCTTCCTCCCCACCAATCGCTGCTGCCCCGCAACCCCCCCTCACCATGGCTGCAGGGGGTACCACATGCACCCACATCCCCACCCTCACCACAGTCCAGGGCCCCACAAAGCCTTTGAAGTGAAAGAACACTTCACATATCCACAGAATTGATTTACTCCATCCGGTGCACCCTTTGTGGCCTTCTCTACATTGGAGAGACTGGCGCAGACTGGGAGATCATTTCGCTGAGCACCTTTGCTCTGTCTGCACCAGTGACAGACCTTTTCAGTTCTGCGTCACACTCGCGTCTGTCCACAATACAATTTACTATCCCACCAAGACCACCCGTAAATTGGAGGAACAACACCTTAACTGGTGACTCCCCAACCAGATGGCATTAACATTCTGGTTTCTGCTAACGTGCTCTCCTTTCCCCCTCCCTTCCGGCCCTGTCGTCTTTCCCTCAGATTTCCATCCCTCATCCCCTTGTTTGCTGCTGTGCCCTCCCTTTGCCTATTACCACCTGCATTCATGACCATGCCTCCCCCTCCTTACTTTTTTATTTGGACACTTGCTGGCATTTTTCCCCATACCTTGATGAAGGGCTCAAGCCTGAAACATCAGTCATGCATTTTTATCTTTGCTATGTAAAGCACACGGTTTGACCTGCTGAGTTTCTCCAGCATTTGTGTTTTTAATCTGAACTCCAACATCCCAGGATTTAAAGCCAATATGACTTTTGCCTTCTAAATTTGCTGGCTGAATAATTATGCTAAATTTGCTTTTCATACAAAAGAACTCCTGGTTTTTCTCAAAAAGCTACTCTCTTGATATGGATGATGCCTTCCTGATCTTTCTTACTCTCCCAAGCAGTTCTTCAATCATTTAACAGTTATCTTTATTCTCATAATTTAAACAAGCCAAATAATACTTTACTAAAGTCATTGCATGCAAATGTTTTATTGCAGCATTTGTTATTCAAAGTTCTTTCAGTATAATTCAAGCACCTCAGGATAACCAAAGCACTATATACTCATTTAGGTCTGAGTTTATTTGCCATGTGTGCAAGAGTGGGAACCAATCTGCAATCTAGTCAAGAAAATGACTGACTGATCAATCTATTTCACTTCTAGTTGTGAAAATATTTGGAGGACCAGCAAAAGATTTTCTGCACTATTGAAATGCCACTTTTTTCTTGCTCTAGGATTCAAGCGGAGGGTAGTAGTAGATGAAATATACTCTGTTTGGAGGCCAGGGACCAGTGGAGTTCAGCAGGGATCTGTTTTGGAAAGCCTTCTCTTTGATTTTTTTTGTAAATGACCTGGATGAAGTAGAGAGAAGGGTCAGCAAGTTTTCAGATGTCATGAAGGTTGGAGGTGTGGTGAATCGTGTAGAAGGTTGCCACAGATTATAGATGGAATGCAGAGTTGGGTGGAAAAGTGGCAGATGGAGTTCAATCCAAGTTAGTGTGAGGTGAAGAATTTTTTGAAGGACAAACCTGAAAGCAGAAGACATGGTTAATGGCAGGGTTCTCAGTGCATAAAAACAGGGACCTTGGGATCCAAATCCATAAATCTCAAGGTTGATAGGGTAGTTTTGAAATCTTATAATAAGCTGACCTTCATTAGTCGGGATATTGAGTTCAAGAGGCAATGTTTCAGCTCAATAAAGCTATGGTTTGACCACACTTGGAAAATTGTGTTCAGTTCTGATTGCCTCATTATAGGAAAGATTTGAAATCTATGGAGAGAGTTCAGAGAAGATTTACCAGGATGTGCCCTGGATTGGAGAACATATTTTATGAAGCAAGGTTATCATTATTAGAGCTTTTCTCTTTGGAGCAAATGAGGAGAGGTGACTTAATAGGTGTCTACAAAATTGAGAAACATAGATAGGGTGGAGAGCCAGGAATTTATTTCCTGAGATGAGCATAGCAAACACCAGAGGACATTTGTACAAAGAGAGGAGAGGAAAATTTAAGGGAGATGTAAGGTGAAGAATGCATTGCCAGGGGTGGTGGAGGCTGGTACAATGGGGACATTTAAAAAGTCTCTTAGACAGCTATGTGGATAAAATAAAAATTGAGAGTTATGAAGTAGGGAAGTGTTTTTTTTCATTTGGCTTATATAGGTTGGCACATGGCGGGCCGAAGGTCCTGTAATGCGCAGTGATGTTCTGTTCTATCTATAACTGTGAATATTTATCTTTTATACTTTCCGTACCGGGGTAATTTCAGAGCACATGTACGATGGACACGTGAATGACTGTCAACTTAACATTACACACAAGAGTGTAAACTTCCGGTCAGCAATGTTCTGATGAGGCAATCTAAAAGACGAGAGCATGCAACCAAGAAAATAAATATACTTGGGCCATGGGTCAGAACACAGCAATTGCTGTAAATATGAAAGAATATGCTGGGAATACTGAACAAATGAGGTGGCATCAACTCACAGTTTAAAAAAAAATTTCAGTTAATAATGCAGATGGGTGACCTTACATTAGAACGCACTAGGAATGGTTGGTTATCTGAAATTGTTGAATTCAATGCAAAGGCCAACAGGCTAGAGGCTGGAGCAGAAGATGTGATGTTCCTCAAGCTTATGTTGGGCTTTGTTAAAGAGGTGCAAGAGGGCTGAAGACAGAGGTCAGAGAATTAAAGTGACAAGTATAACCCCTGTTAATGTTAATGTCAATGTAGTAGGTTCATGGGTCCTCTACCGGCATCACCTACGGCTCCTAGAATGCTTCCACCAGCGTTGTCTCCGCTCCATCCTCAACATTCATTGGAGCGACTTCATCCCTAACATTGAAGTACTCGAGATGGCAGAGGCCGACAGCATCGAGTCCACGCTACTGAAGATCCAGCTGCGCTGGGTGGGTCACGTCTCCAGAATGGAGGACCATCGCCTTCCCAAGATCGTGTTATATGGCGAGCTCTCCACTGGCCACCGTGACAGAGGTGCACCAAAGAAGAGGTACAAGGACTGCCTAAAGAAATCTCTTGGTGCCTGCCACATTGACCACCGCCAGTGGGCTGATATCGCCTCAAACCGTGCATCTTGGCGCCTCACAGTTCGGCGGGCAGCAACCTCCTTTGAAGACCGCAGAGCCCACCTCACTGACAAAAGACAAAGGAGGAAAAACCCAACACCCAACCCCAACCAACCAATTTTCCCCTGCAATCGCTGCAACCGTGTCTGCCTGTCCCGCATCGGACTTGTCAGCCACAATCGAGCCTGGTCTTGGCGATGGTCCTCCATTCTGGAGACGTGACCCATCCAGCGCAGCTGGATCTTCTGCAGCGTGGACTCGATGCTGTCGACCTCTGCCATCTCGAGTACTTCGACGTTTTTTTTAAAAAGTAGAACCATTCAAACAGGACACCCGGAGGACAATGTCAGAGTTGTAAATAAACTAGAACAAATTGGTAAGAGGCACAGCTAGTTTGGAGCCAGGATTTTGTATGGTGCAGTGCTGTCAGTTATTTCTTGATGTCCACTATGACCCCAAGGACCAGAATTAGGCCATTCAGCCCATCAAATCTGCTCCACCATTCAAATCACAGTCAAAGTATTTTTCTGTTCAACCCCATTTTCTTGCTTTTTCCCCCATTACTTTAAATGCTCTTACTAATCAAGAACCTATCAAACTCTGCCTTAAATCTACTCAATGACTTGGCCTCCACACCTGTGTGACAAAAAATGTCAGACTCGCCACCCTCTGGATGAAGAAATTTCTCCACAAGCCAACATAGTCAAATGGCTACTCCTGTTCCTATCTTTACCAATAAGAGGCAAGCAGGGAGGAGGGACTCTGAAGAAAACCAGAATTCATGGAGAAGAGCAAGTAGAGAGGAGTAAAACACAAAAGTCTGCAGATGCTGTGATTGAAGTAAAAAGCTATGGAAACTCAGCAAGTCAAACAGTGCACTTTATGTAGCAAGGATCAAGATACATAACCAATGTTTCAGGCTTGAGTCACTAGGAGATCTTTGTCACTGATGCAGTCAGAACGAGGATGCTCAGCAAAGCAAATTCAGAGTCTGCATCCAGTCTCCAATATAGAGATGGCCACAATGGGAGATCCAGATGGCGTCTATGATTCCTGCAGATTCACAAGTGAAGTGTGCTTCACTTCAAAGGACCATTTGGGGCCTTGAATGGTAGTGAGGGAGGAGGTGAGGCCACAAGTGTGAAACTTCCTGCAACTACAGGGGAAGATGCCAAGGGGGCGATTAGTGGGAAGAGACGAGTGGACAAGGGATTCATGGAGGGAGTGGTCCCTACGGAAGGTGGAGAAGGAAAGAGAGGAAAAGGTGTATCTGGTGGTGGGATCATATTGTAGGTGGTGGAAATTGCAGAGAATAATGTGGAGGTTGGTGGGGTAGTAGGCAAGGACATGGGGGAATCCTGTTTTAGTTGCTTCTTTGGGCAAAAGCGGCCAAGGGAGATGAGCAGAAAATAGAGAACATGAGGGAAAGGGATGAGTTGATGGAGGCAGAGGGGAAGTGATGTTTTTGGAAGGAGGAGGACACCTCAGATGAACTGGAAGACCTCACCTTGGGAGTGGATACAACGCTTACCATGGAGAGTGCTCAGTCAACATTTTGGGTCGGGTCTCTTCTTCGATACTAAAGTGGGAAGGGGTGCAAGGTACTTGAAAAAAATGTAGGTGGTAGAAATGAGGCTTAAACCATCCCAATCCAGTTTCTCTGTTTCAATGTGCCCTTTACCTGCTCCCATTCTCACTTTTCTTTCAAAACTCCTCTATGCCCATAGTTGTTTCCTCATCTGTCCCCAACCCTGAAATGTTGTCTGAACACTTGCCTTTAAAGATGCTGCCTTACACATTGAGCCCCTCCAGCATGTGCAATTGTTGATTCTCTAGTTTTTCCTCCAAGTTTGGCAAAATGGACAACACAGCTAGTCTTTAGCCACGGGCATGATCAGGTCAACAGGAGATCTTGTTCGTGATTGCTCAGCTTCTACTCAAGGGCCCAAAACTTTGGCATTTATTTCTTCATTTTTGCAACCTCTCTAATCTTCCAATGTGCTTCCTTTGTCTAAAATGCCCACTGAACTAGATTATTGAATGTGGATGAAAATTTGTTAAACCAAAACAATCAAAAGGACATTGAGATTCTGATGCAGGTACCTCGTTTTAACACACATCCAAGGCAGTCCAACTGGAAATCACTTACCAACGAATCTTTAATGACCTCACTGGTGTAGAATGCTGAGGGAAAGAGGAACAAGGTGTTATTTATCCATTTGAAAAGCATTTTGGAAACCAGCAAATTCAGTTACAAACCATGTCTATAAGCAGGACAACCCTTTCTGCATCATCTCCAATAGCGTTGAGCCAACAATACATAGGCTTATACAGACAATCTGGATTTGTGATACTGTCAAGTTCCTCAAGATCAATAGATTTGCTTATTGGCCAGAATTGAAATTCTGGTGCCATATTTGGGAGAACAACACTTGCATGTTGCATTAGTTCAAGCTCAACATTTCAGATCAACTGGTCACCATAATTCCAGTTTAACACCCATCACATGATGTTGTCGTAAGGTACTTGCACATATTTTCAGTTCTTAATGATCATTTTGCTTCAAAATCAAAGCCAAGTGGCAGAACTCTTCTCCAAAATCCTGAAAAGGAAATTATCGGCTATTCATCTTGCTCACAAAATATAAAAGGCAAAAGGCAATCAAGTCTGATAGCAGGTCCCACTGTGCCACCATTCTAAAGTAATCTCCTCTATGTCAGAAGACAAACTGACACTTTATAAACCTGCTAATTTCAACACATTTTATAAAACCACTAGTTCCCAACTTCTACTGCGATGAAATGCTTTGAGAGGCTGGTCATGGCCAGAATTAACACATATCCAAGATCTGGACCCACTGCAATTCGTCTATCGTCACAATCGCTCCACACCAGATGCAATATCGCTGGCTCTCCCACTCACCTCTGATTCACCTTAAACAGCAATTTCATACATATAGCTTCTCTTCATCGACTACAGCTCGGCCTTCAAAACCATTATTTCCTCAGTGTTGGTCAAGCTACAAACTCTAGGCCTCGAACACCTTCTGCAACTGGATCCTTGACTTTCTCATTGGAAGACTAGTCAGTATGAATGGAAAACATCTCCTCAATGATCATCCCTAGGGATGCGTGCTTAGCCCACTGCTCAACTTGTTATACTCCTCAACTGTGTGGCCAGCCACAATTCCAATGCCATCTCTAAGTTTGTGGTTGACACCAGTTGTCGGCAGAATCACAAATGGCAATGAGGAAGTGTTCAGGAGGGAGATAGAACAGCTCATTGAGTGATGTAACATCAACAACCTTGGGCTCAATGTTAGCAAAATGAGGACATGATTGTGGACTTCAGGAGAAAGTCAGGAGACCATGATCCAGTCCTCATCGAGGGCTCAGTATTGACAAGGGTCAAGAACTTCAAATTCCTGGGTGCCAACATCTCCAAGGGTCTGTCCTGGAGCCTCCACGTTGATGCAATCACACTCATTAGTGCAACACTGTGAGGTGTCTGAGGAGGTTCGGTACGTCACTAAAGAATCTCGAAAACCTCTACAGGTGTACTGTGGAGATCATTCTGGCAGGTTGCACCATTGCCTGGTATGAAGGAGTCAACTCTCAGGACAAAAATAAATTCCAAAGGGTTGTTAACTCGGCCTGCAACATCACAGGTACCTGATTTTACTCCATCAAGGATATTTATATGAGGTGGCGTCTTTTAAAAGAGCAGCCTCAATCCTCAAAAACCCCCACCACTCAGGCCATGCCTTCTTCACTCTGCTACCATCGGGGAAAAGGTACAAGAGCCTAAAGACAAGCACTCAGCAGCACAAGGACAGCTTCCTCCCCTCTGCCATCAAATTCCTGAATGATCAATGAACCCAAGCCCTGCTTTTTATTGGCGATACTATGAATGTTTGCCCTCTGATACTGCCACAAAACACAGAATTTCGTGACAATAAATCCCGATTGTGAATCAACTTGATGACATCTCTTCTCACACAATCTCTTGCAGGGGCTCTCTTCCCTTCACTCAATTCCTCAACCTGCTCCCAGAGTGAGGCCTTCCATTCCAGGACACCAATTTCCTCCTTCAGATAAAGTGGCTTCCCTTCGACTGCCATTACTCAGCCTTCTCCCACATCTCCTCTCGCCTTTGCTGTGTACTAACTGATTTCTCTGTAACTTTGCTCTCTCTGAACTGTGTTTTTATTCCTGTATTATATCCCAAGATCGTGTTATATGGCGAGCTCTCCACTGGCCACCGAGACAGAGGTGCACCAAAGAGGTACAAGGACTGCCTAAAGAAATCTCTTGGTGCCTGCCACATTGACCACCGCCAGTGGGCTGATCTCGCCTCCAACCGTGCATCTTGGCGCCTCACAGTTCGGCGGGCAGCAACCTCCTTTGAAGAAGACCGCAGAGCCCACCTCACTGACAAAAGACAAAGGAGGAAAAACCCAACCCCAACCAACCAATTTTCCCTTGCAACCACTGCAACCGTGTCTGCCTGTCCCGCATCGGACTTGTCAGCCACAAACGAGCCTGCAGCTGATGAGGACATTATCCCTCCATAAATCTTCATCCATGAAGCCAAGCCAAAGAGAAAGAGATATACGAGTTGGCTAATTGGATTGCAGACAAAAAAACCTCAGACCACATTACAATAAACTTGGTTAAATATCTTATTCAGAGGCTTGTCTGTATTCTAGTACAAAGAGAAATGCACTCAGCAGGTCTTGCAGCCTCCATGGGAGGTAAAGATACATTGCTAACATTAAAATATATTAACCATGTTTTGGGCCTGAGCCCTTCAAGGGATGAGCAAAAAGCAGGCAGGTGCCTGAATAAAAAAACTGAGAAGGGAAGAAATGACAGGGGGAGGAGTACAGACCAATACGCAAAAAGTGATAATTGGATGGATAGGAAAGGTAAGAATTGAATGCATAATATTTATTTACCTCGATGGATGCTGGAAGACCTGCTGAGTTCCTACACCATTTGTATTTTTACCACAATCACTGCTTCTCCAGTCTTTTGTGTTTCACTGAATTCTAGTGAGGACCCATTCTATCTCAACGTCATCTTATACGCCAAAATATACAGGTGAAAAATACAGTTTAAAATTGGCATGCTTCACCATTAACTTGACAAACATGCAACAATCTCAAAACAATTGGAAAATTCAGTTATCTGGCATCTACCAATCCCCAATGTGCCAGATACCAAGGAGCTTTACTGTACATGATGCATTAAATGTCTGGATTACCTTTAAAGATCTTTTTATCATCACATAAATGTAGGCTGAAGTAGGTGTCCAGAAGATGGGAGCCATTCTTGTTAACGATGTTTCGTGCAGCAATACTTCGCAGATGTCGAAGTCGCCGCTGAAACAAACAGTAAAGACATTTTTTCTGTCAGTTTTTATAGAAAAGGTTGCATTTACTTCCTTATCCAAATGTCAAGTTCCTCATATTTCATTGGTCAAATTCAGCCCAAAAAAAGTAAACTACAGTACTGTATATGGCATTGTATAGGATGATCCCTGAAATTCAAATTTTCACCTTAAAATCAGGTCGTCCCATACACAGGGTCAAAAATTCTTACCTTGTCGACAAAAATCGCAGTACTACTGCCATCTTCCTGCCAGCTCTGATGAAATCTCACACATACCCTGTCAGTGATTAGCAAAGTCGCGGTGCTCCTCCACGGAGCCCATCGCCTGGTTTGACTACTGTCAGTTCTATACAGGTTTGAAAGGGCCTGTTACAGGAGCTGACTGGCTTACTTTAAAATATCCAAATAAAATTTAAACCTTTCAATGATCATTTGT
This sequence comes from Narcine bancroftii, assembly GCF_036971445.1. Taxonomy (NCBI): domain Eukaryota; kingdom Metazoa; phylum Chordata; class Chondrichthyes; order Torpediniformes; family Narcinidae; genus Narcine; species Narcine bancroftii. The sequence continues at coordinate 209,118,696 of NC_091475.1, forward strand.
TATTAAAATAGTGTGATTTGCTTTTAACAACATCCACTGGTCAGCGGTAAGTGCCAGATTTGGGGTCATCTTATTCAAAGGTTATTACTCAAAAGTCAACATTTTAGGTGAAAGTTTCAGGGGTCGCCTATACAGAGTCATCCCGTACAACAGCATATTCAGCAATATTCAGCTCAGACAATTCTTGTCAAGGAAAAAATGTTTAGACTGCTGGGCAAATTCTGCTAAGCAATTACTTTCTATTCAAAAGTCCTCATGTCCTGTTTTCCCAATTCAATGGAAAACATTCAAATATTCAACATTGCAAAAATATCAGGCAGTAAATCACTTTGGAACATTCATGATTTACTTCAGCAATACGTCATCTTCACAGCTGAATCGGTCATGTACGCCAAGACATCAAGCTAAGTCAAGGTCAAAGGATTGTCAAATTCTAAAAGAATTGGTGCATCTTGTGCAGAAAATATTTTTAAAATGCAGCAACCTGCTGCACTGGATGAGCAAGTTTCATTTTCAATCCCTGCAAAGAACTCGAGGGGCAGGGGGTGTCAGGCGACAAATCTCAGGTTTACTTTTCTGGTCTCCAGGCACAGCTATCTGTGCAAAGCAGAAACTTTTCATTGGATACCATACCAGAAATGTCTGCTTCTCCTTCCACAGATGCTACCTGACCTGTTGATAGTTTCGAGAATGTTCTGATTTTGTTTCCAGCATCAACATTTTTTTTAATTTCTGTGATCTGCTGCTCAATTGGCCAAGATTCCACACCTGAATACAGCCTCAAGAAAATTGCAAGCTGCCAGATAAAAAGGGAACTTCAATTTCTCAAATTTACCTTATACCACCTCCACTGTATAACAATGTTGATGAATCATTATTAAATTTTGATCGATTACCTGGATGCAGGTACAGTAGGATCTTTTAAGAGACTATTAGATAGGTACATGGAACTGAAAAAGAGCGATCTACTAGTAGGGAGGTTCTTGGCAGTTGCTAGAGTAAGTTATTAGATCAGCACAAAACCGAGCCGAAAGGTCTGCCCTATGCAGTAGATTTTTATGTTCTAGGTTCTAGTTTTTTCTTTAAATTTAGACAGACAGGTTCTTTTGGCCCATGAGTCTGTGCCACCCAATTAACCTTAAACCTCTGTAATGTTTTGAAGCTTACAAGCAAACCGGAGCATCCAGAGGAAACCCACACAGACATGTGGAGAGCTTTATAGACAAGGTCACCAGGATGACCCACCCCCTGGTGACCTTGTGGTGGAATTACATATCACTACATATGTAAAGTACACTATTTGACCTGCTGAGTTTCCCCAGCATTGTTTTTACTGAGCAGGGCAGTTTGAGTGAAATGACTCAATAGCATCTGGCTCCACTTCATTACTCCAGGATATTATAACCATAAAACCTTTAAACATGTCCTTCCTCAAAAAGCTGAGGTTTGATCACCAAAAGTGCACACACTCTCTCTTCACATTTGATATTAAGGAACTCAACTTTAAAAACTACCTCAAACTAGATGCTAAAAATCTTGCAAAGTGCTCATCACAAACTAAATTACAGGTGTGGTTCTGTTGTGAGAACCAATCTGTTTATTAATGTATTTCACACTCTTTTTTAAAAAAATGCAGTACAGGAAGAGCACGTGTTGTCCAGATACACCAATTAACCTACGAGCCCCTTGCGTTTTTGGAGGTGTTATGAATTTCACTCCTTTTAACAGAAAGTTGAGGGCAGTTCATTAGATATATTCATAGGGGACTGATTGAAAGTGGCCTTATTGACTTGAAGGAATCAAGGGGTATGGAGAGAAAGCAGGAATAAGGTGCCATCATGTTAAGTCACGTTTATTTGTCGTTCATACCATAGACATTGCAGTAGAGTGAAAAACGAGATAACATTTCTCCGCATCTTGGAGCTACTTATTACATGGATAAATTACCTCAATTTTTTTTTAATATAAAAACATAGTTTATAAATATCATGCTATATTTGCTAGCCCTGTATACCCCCAGAGTTCCAAAGCCTCACTGTTCGGAGGGGAGAAAGCTGTTTCACAATCTGATCGTGAGAGCACGAATGCTTTGGTACCTCTTCCAGGACGGCAGGAAGGAGAACAGATTGCTGGAGAGGTGTGTGGAGTCCTTCACAACGTTTATAGCTTCCAGCAAACAACGGTCGTTATAAATGTCCATCATGGCAGGGAGAGAAACCCCAATGATCCCCTCAGCAGTCTTTGCTATCCACTACAGAGACTTGCATTCTGGGATGGTATAGTTCCCAAACCAATTGATGAAGTTACATAGGATGCTCTCTATGCAGACTAAATGCAAATGCAGATCTTTCCAATGTAACAAGGAGACCACTGTGAACAATGCATTACAGTAGATTGTTTGAAACAAGGTGAGCCAATACTTCACCTGACTGTCTGGCTTCCTGGATGATGCAAAAGAATAAAAGGTTTGCATCTCACATGGTTGCAATGGATAGTGCGCCAATGGGGGGGGGGGGGGGGGGGGGTTGGTACAAGCCTTGGAGGCAGAATTAGGCCATTTAAATCAAGATGATACATTCTTTCAACGTTATTCTCCTGCCTTCTCTCCATAATATTTGACAATCTTACTAATCAAGAAATTATCATCCTCCACTTTAAATACATCGAAATGACAACCTCCACTGTCATAAATGGCAATGAATTCCACAGATTCAGCACTTTCTGTCTGAAGAAATTTCTCTCATCTGTTCTAAAGGGAGGCCCTTTCACACAGCTGTGCCTTCTAGTCCTAAACCCTTCTCACTCCTGAAAACATCTTCTGCATGTCCATTTCATCCTCATCCTTCTAAACTCCACAAAGTACAGGCCAGATTCATCAAATGCCCCCCACATATTAACTCTCTCATCCTCAATTTCCATCATGTAAACCTCCACTGGATCTTTTCCAACACCTTTGATCTAAATTTTGCATGCAGCACAGTACAGACCCTTCTAGCTCATGAGCCCATACTGCCCAATTAACCTACAAACCGACCTGGAGGAAGCCCACACAGGTACAAGAACATACAAACTCTTCACAGATGGCACCAGATTTTAACCTGAGTCACTAACCCTGTAACAGGTTTGTGTCAACCGTCCTGCCCCTCTGGGGCACAAAATCTCTTGCAATAACCCAAAATGTAGTCTTACTAATGCCTTTTTAAAATCAGAAATGCTGGAGGAACTCAACCAGTCTCACAGGATCTGCAGGACGTAAAAATATATTACCAGCATTTCAGGCCTGAACCTTTCAAGGAATAAGAAAATAGGAAGGCATCAGAATAAAGACTGGCAGGGGGAAGAGTACAAGCCACAAAAGATGTTAATTGGATTTGATCAGGTGACAATTGATTGAGAGGGGGGTAGAGGAACTCTCCAGTTAATGCCATCCTGTTGGAGGGTGCCCAGATGGAAGACAAGGTGTGGTTCCTCCAATTTGCAGCTGGTGTCAGTCTGGCAGTGCACGAGTCTATGGGCAAACATATTAGCAAGGAAATGGAACAGGGAATTGAAATGGGTGGCCCCTGGGAGATCCACACACTATTGCAGTGGACAGAGTCGAGGTGCTCAACAAACCAATCTCCCAGTCTTTCTGATGTCGAGATCATAATGGGAGCACCAGATGCAATCAATGACCCCTGCAGATTCACAAGTGAAATGTTGCTTCACTTGGATAGACTGCTTGGGCCCCAAATGGTGGTGAAATAGGACACGTCGGTGCAAGAAGAACATCTCCTACGGTCACAAGGGTAGGTTCCAAGGAAACAATTGGTGGGGAGGGAGGAGAGGAGAAAGGAGTCACTGAAGGAATGGTCCCTGCAGAAGAAGACCACTAGACATATTTCCCAGGGCATGTCCAGATCATGAAATAGCAAGAGAAGTGCAAGAACTATACGTGATAGTCAAGGGCATTGAAGAAAAATTCACAGTTCAGGAAGAAGTTCATTTCAAAGGGAGATGCCTCAACATCAAAACTCAGGAATCATATGTTAAAAAAATGACAAATGTCACAAGTTCTACCTTATCCAATTTCTCCTTATAAACTCAAGGTAAAAATTATGATTTTTTTTGTACCTCTTGCAGTTGAATTACAATTTCTATTGCACTATTGCAGTGTGACCAAAGCTGCATGCAATACTCCAAATATTGCCTTACCAGCATCCTGCTCATCTGTAACATGTCCCAACTCCTCCTTGCACTCAATGCCTTGACATTGAAAGCAAATCTGCAGAAACCCTGGCTACCTTGACAGAACTATTATCTGTACTCTTGGATTTGTCTGCTCAGCAACGCTCTACAGGGCCCTACCCTTTACTGCATACATTCTTTGCAAACTGCAACATCACGCACACGTCGGCATTCAACTCCATCTGCTATTCCTCAGCAGGCTTATGCAGTTGATCAAGAATCTGTAGTCTTGGATAACCTTCTTCACTGTCCAATAAACCAATCGTCGTGTCATCTGCAACATTAATAACCAGGCCATTGACATCATCATTCAGTATAAACAAATGGGGTACTGATCTGGATTTGAACAAGTCAATACAGATCAGTGATCATTCAGCCCCAGTCTCTCTCAAATCATCATACACCAATAAAACCAATTTTTCCAACAATAAAGAAGGCCTTCTAAAAAATTTTAAAGTTGTTTGGCAATCTTCAATTTATCTTCCTTTAGTTTTTGGCTGAACTTGTCCACGTCGACCACGATGTCTAATCCCACTAATAGCATTTTCTGTCACTTAGATCATGTACCTCTTCCTTCCACAACAATGGACATCCAATTTATACACATACATACCTATACCATAATGGACCTGCCACTCCCACCTTCAATTCAATTCAACCTTAAAAGAAGAAACCATTCCACAGATGACACTATAGCCTTAACCCTTCACTCCGTCTGGACTTACCTGGAGAACAACATCTCATTCATCGACTTCAGCTTGGCATTTAATACAATCATTCCCAAAAGCTGGTGAAGAAGTTGTCCTCACTGGAACTCAACACCTTTCTCTGCTACTGGATTTTGGACCTCCTTACAGAAAGGTCAATGTCTGACCAGGTTGATAGCAAAACGTTGAGCACTGTCAAGCCAAGCACTGGCGCACCACAGGACTGTGTGATAGCCTGCTCCTGTTCATGCTACTGTCATACGACTAGATCACCAGATCCAGCCCCAACAGTAGTTAACCTCATCAGCAACAATGAGACGCAGTATAAAGAGGTGGAAAATCTCGTGATATGGTACAAGAGTAACAACCAGAGTCTCACGAGGACAAGACAAAGAAGATAATCATCAACTTCAGGAGGACCAGAAATTACCACCCTCCAATACACATCAATAACTCTAATGGAGAAAGTAGAGTGCACCAAGTTCCTTGGAGTCCACTTAACTAGTGACAAATCGTGGACACACATCTCACTTGTCAGGAAGGTGCAACAGCACTTCCTGAAAAGACTAAACTGAGCAAGGCTATCGGCCAGCATTACGTCAACCTTCTACAGCAGCGTGGTACAGTTGCTGCAAAGAAATGGATCAGCGGTAAATCCACAGGACCATAAGAGTGGCAGAGAGGATCACTGGAGTCTCCTTCCCTATCAAAATGATCTACTGGGATTGTTGTCTGTCAAGGGTGGGCAAAATCATTGAGGACCCCTCCCATCGTGCACACAGCATCTTTCAGATACTCCCGTCAGGCAACATATCAGAACCAGCACCACCAGGCTGAGGAACAGGTTCTTACCACAAGCAGTGAGAATGCTAAACACACACTAACCATCCAAGACTCTCATATTCAGAAGACAATTGTGTGTGTGCGCGCACTTTTCCTGAACATGTACAGTTTGTCTGTTTACAAGTCATATCTGATTGTGTGTCTGCATGTTTTGCCCCAAGGACCAGAGAATGCGGTTTCAATGGTGCAATCAGATGATAAACTTGACTATTCTGGTAGCTTTTCCAACATTCCCACCACACCACTCTGTGTCAAATGTTGCCATCTTAATTATTTCCAGTTTGGAAGACCAACCATCTACCCTTATCTATGCTTCTCAAATTCATGATCCAAAGTCTCCTGCACGTCATTATGAACAATCCCAAACTATCCAATCTCTCTTTGTAATTAAAGCCTCAATTCCAGACAACATCCTGGTCAATCTCTTCTACACTTTCTAGCATTACCACATTCTTTTTACATCATGGTTGCTGGAACGAGACAATATTCCATGCCTGGCCTAACCAACACCTTGCACAAATTCAACCCAATATCCCAAACCTTACATATCAATATCCTTTTCACTCCCATATCAATCTATGATACCATTTTCCATCTTGACATCCATCTGTACATCAACACCAGTACTAAATGGCTCAAAATGAGTTACTTTGCATGTCATGATTAAATTACAATTTAACTGCCCTATTTATCAGCTAATATGTCCCTCTGCATCCTTAGACAATCACCTTCCATTTGCAACTCCACAAATTTACATCAGCAGACTGGTTTATCAAACCAGACATTCTCATTCAAGTCACTTGAGTTTTACTGATATCAAAGATCATGGGTTTTCTTCTGGGGGAAAAAAAGTCATGAGTCAATTAAATTTGGCAATTAGTTATTGCTAAAATCAAGGTCAATGCGGGACTGTCCAAGTACGCAGTAGTCAAATCTTTCTCACTAATCTTGCTGTTCCAGTTATAACAGCCAGGATACTTGACCCAGTTCTGAATAACAAATTTAACTGATCTTTTAAAGCCAAAATTCTAACCTTGCAATGAGACAAATTTTGAAAGCAAAATTTGTGGGAATAAAATCAATTTCTAACCAAATTAAAACAAAATTACATTCAAATTATTATAAGAAAAACTACAAAAAAAAGCAATACACAGAGAGAGGCAGTACAAAGGAAAATTATTGACTGGCTAACGCGACGTCAGTGGTTGGGAAGAAGTTGGAGTGGATTGCCAAGGATGAGGTTACAGAGTACTTGGAGGCACATGACAGGATATGCCAAATCCAGCAATGGCTTCCTTAAAAGAAAATCTTGCCTGACAAACCAATTGGAATTCGTCGAAGTGACAAGCAGGCTAGATAATGGAAATGTAGTGGATGTTGTGTATTTAGATTTTTAGGTCTTTGACAAGGTCCCACCCATAAGGCTACTTAAGCTAAGAGCCCATGCCATAACAGGAAAAATAGCAGTATAGGTCGAGCATTGGCTAATTGGCAGGAAGCAGAGAGTCAGAATACAGAAATCTATTCTGGTTGGTTGACAGTGGTGGTCCACAGGGGTCAGTGTTGGGACCACTTCTTTTTACCTTGTATATCAATGATTTAGTTCATGGAATTAATGGTTTTGCAGCCAAGTTTGCAGATGATACAAAGGTAGGTGGAATAGCATGTTGAGGAAACAGGGAGGCTGCAGAAGGACTTGGTTGAGGAGAATGGTCAGAGAAGTGGCAACTGAAAAAAACAATGTCACAGATGGTTGTAGAGGTCAAAACAATGGGTGTATTTAAGGCAAAGGTGGATAGGTTCTTGATTAGCCAGGACATCAAAGGTTATGGGGAGAAGACTGGGCAGTGGGGCTATAGGAAATTGGAACAGCTCATGATTGAATGGTGGAGCAGACTCGATGGGCTGAATAGACCATTTCTGCTCTTGTGTCTTATGGTCGTAGTTAGGGTTAAAAGGTGTAAATGGCCTGTTTTATTTAAAATCCTGTGACCGCAGATTCTGGGCCCACAATGGCAGTGCCAAAAACAGGTTGCAGACTCCACGGAAGTAGCGTACTAGCTCAGGGAAATCAATAATAGGGAGAACATCCCCTGTTGAGAAGGAGAAACAGAGGAAATGATCCTAAAAATGGTTTCCACAGCAGCGAACCAGCGATAGGCTCTGCAGCTGCAGGACACAGAAATGGCAAGCTGTTGGTGAATCGCCAGTGAGGAACCTTCACAGGCTGGAGGTCAAAGGATTCGTATCAGTCTGCGGGCTGCTTGAAACTGGTTCATGAGAACAAGGTATTGAAACCAGGAATCTAGAGGATGCTGAGGACAAGAAGAGCTCCCAAAGGACCCTGGGCACTGAAGGCTTCCTCATTGTCGGGGGTTTGAACTGGAGTCTTGTATGGCTAAAGAGGCTGTGGGAGCACTGGAGGCGAATCCACAGACATTCAATGATTTTGAGGGGACTCTTGTTTCACTTTGACTAAGGGATATTGGGCCATGCTAATGACAAACCTTTGTCTGGTTGGCCACAATTTAATGTAATATTACATCTGTTTTATTACATGACAATAAATAGTATCTGATTAATGTTATCTGCCAGAGTAATCTCTTGTCCTCTTTGGATTTCTTTTTTAACTTCCTCCTCAGTTCTGAAATTCATGATCCCAGCTGTTTAAACTTGACCCATGCCTCCTTCTTGCTCTTGACTACATTGAATATATCTGTTGCCCTGACCCTATTGATTTTGTTTGTAATTGCAGAGCATAAACGTGTACAAACAATTCCTCTTAAACATAGCCATTTTTCGGGACCACTGAAAATTAATTGACCCATGTACGTTTTAAACAAATTTTGCTGAGGGAGGAGTGTTATAAAACAAAAAACAAAATTTTTGAAGAGATTTTGCTGACTTATCCACAAGGAGCACAAAGGGTAAAGAATTCTATTGAATTCTCTGCCCTGAGCGTTCTGGAGGACAGATCCTTAATGTTAAGGTGGATCTGGACAAGTGTTTGAAAGATTTAGGCATTAGGGGTTATGGGAAACTGGCCTAGAAGGATGGGCTGAGAGGCTTACTCCCATTTTCTTGTGTTCAAAAACAATTTAAATTCTGGAGTCGAATTAGATTGCCTACATTAGTCTATTACAAAAGCACAATTCATCCAATTCCAAAAGGTCCTTGTTTAAAATGTTTGGTCCTGTAGCACAGAAACGGGTTATTCATCCAAAGTGATGCAGCATTTCCGACCCACACAATAACCATTCAACTGTGTGTAATCTCACTCAAATCTAAACCTCTTGCATCTAGCCTGTGAAAGCAAGAACTAATTTAAGAAATTTCCCTTGAATTCCCTAATTTAGTGACCCTCTTGTATTTAAGGATCCAAAGATGTCATGAAAATGTCTGTACAAATAACCACAAATTACCCCGTCAAACCTAAACACATTTTGAAGATCATGGTTTTAAAAATCTAGCATATAAACCATTTTAAAGATGGGGCAATTAGATTAAAAATGACTTCTAAAACATTAAAATTGCAAATTGTTCCCACGACATTTATCGCAAACACATGAGCCATTTATTTGTCCGATGACAGTTAATCCTTTCAATGGGACATGCTTTTAAAACCTTCTAAACAAGGATAAATCTGAGCAAATGCCATCCTTGACACCAATATAGGTTGCAGGTCTGGTTCATCCATCTTAATGGCTTATTCAGATTCTCCCAACCTGGAAAAAACTATAGGAACAAGTTATGCTCATGCTAAAACTAAAATTCAATGAGTTTTGGAGGAGATTGTATAGGCAATGAGAAATTTGATGCAAGTAACATGAAGACTTCAAAAGGTGCTGCATTTCAGACAAATTCCTGTTGGGTAGTGTGACATTAGCTTCAAAACCAAGAGGTGGAAATTTCAAGTCTGGAAAAAGCCACATTGCTGCAATTTCCTTATTTGTTGGTAACATTTATTTAGCTCAAAACTAAAAGGAAGTTGCTTCAGATGGGTCTGATTTGTTTAACAACTGTATTATGAATAGCAACATTTGAATGGTTTTTGCCCCAGGCCAGCAGTTCAGTCTGTGGTGATACTGTTACTTGGTTACTGGCCCAGTGTATGCATAAGGTTCAGATGTATGGCTGATCCACCTTCCCTCGGTGACTCTACCCCCAGAATCTCCTAATAAAGGCAGTTAAGTCCCTCCCTCAATACAAGTCCTGGGATCAGGCCAGAACAGGAGCATGGTCTAAGTCCTACAGCATTAAAAGCCTGTCATCCAGCAACTCCAGCCTTTAAATATTAGTGATAGTGTATAAATTTTAATACTGTGGCGACACGTCACCACGGTGATCAAGCCGGCACTCTGGGCAACAAGTGCAACTAAAGGGAAGCAGCCCGTGCAGCAGCACTGGCTTCAACAAGCAAACCAGCGAGCAGATGGCAAGGACAGCAACCCCAAAATGGCGCTGGCCAAGCTGTGCAGGCAAGACAGCATTGTTGTGCAAGGTACCCATGTGCGGGAAATCTGCTTTTTTATGCGGAGTCCATCTGGTACTACCACGTAATGAGCACCCTGACCAGGACACAGCAAGCCAGATGGCAACTTCATCTTGGAACTCCCATCTGAAGGCGCATACACTGCCTTAAAGCTCTTCGGGCTCTCACGTCGTGAGAGGGGCATGTCTGCTCCACCTGGATGGGCTAGGGGGAACAGGCTCCCACCCCCCACCCCCCCATCAGCTCTCATGAACGAGATGCTGGTCCTCTTGGGCAAACACGAGGCCTGCATCATGGTTGAGCAGGCATTCCTGGAGCATCTGCCCAAGGACATCCAACTGCACCTGGCAGTCACCGACTTCAGCAACCCCTGGAAAGTTGCAACAAGAGCAGACGTTCTATGCTTGGCGGCCGTAGGGCCTGTCACTAAATACCGCAGCCACACCCGTGAAGACCCGCTGAGAGAACAACAGCCCCACAGAGGAGGCAATCCCAACAACCAGTGGTGCTTCTACCACCAGAGATGGGACTCCAGAGCCCGCCAGTGCAGGATGCCATGTGCGTTTCAGGGAAGCATCTGGGCCAGCCATTGCTAATGGTTACGACAGCTGGCCAACAAGACAGCCTCTTGTACATTTGGGACCGCCAGTTCAGACGACATTTCCTCGTAGACACAGGAGTAGAGGTCAGCATCCTGCCCCCAGCGGGACAGGATACCAGGAACAAGCAGGCAGGCCCCAAGCTGAGGACTGCCAACAACAGCACAATCTGGGGCTATGGTACCCGCAAGGTCCAACTGCAGTTAGGAGGCAACCTTTTCTTGTGGGTGTTCACGCTGGCCGCAGTGGAACAGCCACTCCTCTGGGCAGATTTCCTGTGCACCCATAGCCTGATCATGGGCCTCAAGGGTTGGAGATTGGTCAATGCCAAGACTTTCCAAACCTTCCCCCTCAAAGACACCTAGCTCCAGCACTCCACATGGACTCAGTGCAATGATCAACCATCAAATACGACAAGGTCCTGGATGAGTTACCTGCAGTGCTCACCACCATTCACCCCCACCCCCAATTCACCACAACAATGCCTGGTATGGAGTACAGCACCATATCCCAACCCAGGGCCTGCTGCTCCATGCAAAAGCAAGACGCTTTCCTCTGGAGAAGCACCAGTTGGAAAAGGAAGAATTCAAGAAAATGGAGGAGCTCGACATCGTACGGCGGTCAGACAGCACATGGGCTTCTCCCCTGTATATGGTTCCCAAAGCAACTGGGGGACTGGAGACCATGCAGCGACTACCGTCAGCTCAATTAGGCCACAACATCAGATCGATACCCCATGCTGCACATCCAGGACTTTGCGGCTAACATGCATGGGACAAAGATCTTTTATAAAGTGGACCTTGTGGATCATCAGATCCCGATGCACCCAGATATCCCCAAGACCACCATCATCACCCCATTCAGCCTCTGAATTCCTTCAAATGCCATTCAGGCCGAAGAATGCCACACAGACCTTCCAGTTACTAATGATGCAGTGGGCTGAGACCTGGACAGTACCTTCGAGTACCTGGACAATATCCTCATGGTGACCAGGAACCAACAAGAATACATGATGCACCTCCACAACCTCTATACCCAACCTAGTGAGTTTGACCTGATAATCAACCCTGCCAAATGCCAGTTCGAGTTGGAGGCCATCAACTTCCTGGGCTACAGGATAACCAGGGAAATACCCAGCAAAGTGGAGGCCATCTGGAAGTTTCCTAGGCCCAGCATGACCAAGGGACTACGGGACTTTGTGGGGATGATCAACTTCTACCACAGGTTCATCCACTCAGCTGCCCAGATCACATGGCCCTTGTTTGCCCAGATGGCAAGAAAGGCGAAGGACATCACATGGGATGAGGAGTCAGCAGAGAACCTTCACTTCTAGCCCACAGAATGAAGGTTTGACCACATCCACATGGACATAATAGGACCTTTACCAGTATCCGAGGGTTTCCGCTACCTGTTCTCGATGGTCAACCACTTCACCAGGTGGTCAGAGGCATCCACAACTTCATGCGCCAGAGTCTTCATCTCATCCTGAGCAGCACGGTTCAGGTTACCATCCCACATCACATTCAACTGAGGGTCCCAGTTCACCTCCAGCCTGTGGTCCAACTTTGCCAGCCTATGGGGCGCCCAGCTGCACTACACAACAGCCTACCACCCATAGTCAAAAGGGTTGGAGGAGCGCTTCCACGGGCACCTCAAGGCTGCGTTCATGGCGAGTCTCCAAGGACCTAACTGGGTAGACGAGCTACCATGCGCACTGTTGGGGATCCGAACAGCACCTAAGGAAGACCTCAACACCTCTTTGGCCAAACTTTTCTATGGAGCTCCACTAGTGGTCTCAGGTGAATTCATACCACCCCCAGGCAGATAGCAGGATGATTCAGCAGGTTTCCTCCCCAAGCTAAGGGAGAGAGTCAGCAACATTTCCCCAACTCCACTTCCCATACCCAAAGACCTATAGGACTGAGTATATTTTCCATTCGCAGGGGTCCACATCGTCCACTGCTGCAGAGGCCATAGGAGGGTCCGTTCCAGGTCACCTATAACAACGGAGCCACATTCAAGCTGGAGGTCAGAGGCAAGACAGAGGTCTTCACCAAGGACAGGCTAAAGCCAGCACACCTGGACACAGCGCGCCTGATCAAGACACCAGTACCATGTTGGAGAGACAGGTCACCGAAGCCTGCAGAGACTCCGCCGCTGGGCCTCAAGGACAATACCAGTTCTGGGGGTCATGTGACATGCACCACCGCAACGATCGAGCCAGCGCTCCAGGCGGCGAGCGCAACTTAAGGCCAGCGGCCTGCGCAGGGCCACTGGCCCCAACAAATGAAACGGCAAGCAAACAGCAAGGGTACCTTAAAGGCCAGCAACCCCAAAATGGCACTGACCTTGCTGCGCAGCCAACAGTCAGGGACAGTATGTGGGGAAGAAGGGATTGTTATGCAGTACCCACACACGGGAAACCCACCTTTGTTATGTGAATCGTGACATGAATAAAGGAAACAGCAGGAGCGTAACGAGTATAAACGTTGGGGCTGAACGCTTAATAAATCAGAGCTTAACCTGACTACACTACGTGTGTTTTCCTTCAAGTAGCGCACAGCTACAATACCATAAATATTTTTTGCAATGGACAAGCTGCTAAAGCCGGACAAACTAGACACCCCAAATAAGCTCTGGCTTATTTGCTTCATATTGCACACCAGCGCTCAAGTAGTGAGTAATGACAACAAACTACACTTGCTGTGATAGAGGATCAGCCATCGGGCCTATACCTTCAGAGGCTACACAAGGTTCAACGAAGCCATAAGTAAATTCCAAAGCAGGTATAGCCCCAAAACTAAAGCCATGCTCCTCCTCGCTATGCGCAAGCAATGACCTGGTGAGTCCTTTGAGAATTATATTCAGGCCCTGTGCGAACGTGGGCGTGTATGCAGTTGTAAAGACGTGACTGCAGAAGTCTACACAGACGAGCTCGTCCAGAATGCATGGGTAGTGAATATCCATTCAAACTATATCCACCAGTGGCTACTTGAACGAACAATGGAAAAGGCTGTCAAAGTTGCCATAACGCTGGATGTAGCCCTCCGTAACTCAGACTCTTATATCCGACAACACGGATGCCTTGTGGGGAATACAGGTGCCGCCATCTTGGGAAGAAGGGTCCCACTCTGCTGTAGCTTGGAGTGCCCCGATTTCACCGCCGCCAAGCCCTCAAAGTGCTACGACTGCAGTCAATTGTCACACACCCGGAATCACTGCCTGGCCAAAGAAGTGGCCTTCACCCGCATCAAAGTGGACATGGACAAGTCCACCCTTTTCCAGGTGGAGAGCAGTGCCTCTGATTTTACCCTCGCAGTCACCTTCAACCAAGCAGGCACACTGGTAGTATTCTTCTCCCGCACCCTCTATGGCCCTGTGAAGGCCGCCCAGGCAATTGTTGAGGCAGTGCACTACCTGGCTGGTAAGTGATTTACCCTGCTGACTGGCCAATGCAGGTCGCATTCATGATCCACAACAAACAGCAGGGTAAAATCTAAAAGAATAAAATCCTGATGTGGAGGATAGAACTCTCCACCTATAGTTACAACATCCTATGCTGGCCTCGGAAGCTCAATGAGGCCCCCAGATGTCCTGTCCTGTGGTACATGCACCAGCTCACAATCCAACCAGGTCTAATCCCTCCACAATGGCTTCTGCCACCCTTGAGTCACTAGGCTTTTTCGTTTTGTCAAGGCCAAAAACCGCCCCATTCCATTGATGACATCCAGACCCTGGCTAGAAATTGCTGTGTTTACACCAAATGCAAACCACATTTCTACAGGCTTAACAAGTCACATCTGATCAAGGCTACTCAACCCTTCAAGCACCCGAGAGTGAATTTCAAGGGGCCCATCTTCATCCAATCAGAACCTGTATTTCCTCAACATTGTTGATGAGCACTCCAGTTTCCCCTTTGCCATCCTCTGCCCAGATATGACCACGACCACTGTTAAAAAGGCATTACATGGTGATTTCATCCTATTTGGTTACCCAAGCTACATCCACAGTGATCAGGAGCTCTCTTATAAGCAACAAGCTCCAACAGTACCTTTTGGCATAGGGCATAGCCACCAGCAGAACCACAAGTTATAACCCCCAGGGGAATGGCCAGGTGGAGCAGGAGGACACTATCGTATGGAAGGCAGACCTCCTAGCATTAAAGTCCAGGCAAGAAGTCTTTCCCAATGGCCTCCACGCAATCAGATCCCTCCTGTGTACCGATATCAATGCCATGCCTCACGAAAGACTGTTTTGCTTCCCCAGGAAATCAGCGTCAGGGACAAAACTACCATCCTGGCTGACGGCCCAGATCTGTTCATGAGGCATGTACAGGCCACAAGACCAACCCACTGGTCGAGAAGGTCCAGCTCCTCCACACCAACCCCCAGTATGCCTATGTGGCATACCCGGATGGACGTGAGGACACAGTTTCTATTTGGGACCTGGCCTGTGCAAGAGACCCTGAGACTACTACTGACCCAGCACCACCCACACCCACTGATCCTCCCACACCTAGGCACCCTACCCCAACCCAAGCACCAGCTGCTAGGCTACCACAGCCAATCCTCACCACCCCATCCTGACCCCCACACTTCGCCAACCCGCCCTCTCTCTCAGGTACAATGGCCATTATACTCCCACCCAACCAGGAACCAGCAGCTGCACCACAGCCAGCATCACGATGGTCCACAAGGAACAGAAGACCACCAGACCAGATGAACATGATGGGCACTGGACATTTTCCATCCCGAGATTTTTCTTTTAAAAGAAGGAATGAATGTGGTGATTCATCACTGTTATTTGGCACTGTATATGTATGGTTCAGATATATGGCTGGCCTGTCTTCCCTGGATAACTCCACCCCCTGGACTCCTCTAATAAAGGGCAGTTATGGCAAGTCCCTCCCTCAGTACAAGTCCTGGATTGGGCCAGAACAAGAGCATGGTCCAAGTCCTACAGTATTAAAAGCCTGTCATCCAGCAACTCCAGCCTTTTGGTCTTATTGATAGTGTATCACCCCAAAAGGAACCAAGTAAATACAGCACAAAAACAGACCTCTCAACCCACCATGTCAGCACCATTCATATCAAGGTAAACAGGAAAGTCTGCAGATGCTGTGATTGTGGAACAATACACCAAAGTGCTGGAGCTATTCGGGTAATGCAGCATCTACACAACGTAAAGGGTAACCAACATTTCAGGCCCAAGCCCCTTGTCAAGCAAGTACCTGAATAAAAAGGTGGGGGGTGAAGAGGAGGGAAGAAAGGGCAGGGGGAGAACAGGTCAATAGGCAAGAGCTCAGAGGTGGATATGGGTGGAAAAGCTGAAAAAAGCTGAGAAGTGATAGGAGGGGCTAATTCAATAGAAGGGAGTGAGTAGCTGGAGGAAGAGATAGCAAGGCCTAATATATGTAGGTGCTGTTCCTTCAATTTGTGAGTAGCCTGTTTGGCAGTGCCCAAGGTAATTTACAATGCACCTACATTAATGCTATTCTTCCCACATTCCCATCAACTTCCCCCAGACTTTGTATTCCACCTGCAAACTGGGGGCAATTTACAGATGTCCACTCACCTAGCAGCATGCCTTTGGGATGCAGAAAGAAGCTAGAGTACCAAGAGAAAGCCTGCACAGTAGGAACAGCATGCAAACTCAACACAAACAGCATCAGCGGTTATGATCAAGCATAGCTTACTGGATCTGTGAGGCAGAAACTCCACCATTGTACCATCCATTCTATCAATGTAATCTGCCTGCAACTTTAATTGTTATTCTTCACTAACTGTGTTCTTTATCAAAGTGGGGCCTACTGTACAATTCTATGGTTTCCATAGCTTATGAATCATGCCATTACAAATTCACTTACTTGGCTATCTACAATAAAACTCAAGACTATATTTTGTACCATGGAGACCATTCTGGCTGGTTGCATCACTGTCTGGTACAGAGGCGCCAATGCTCAGGACAAAAACACCAGAGGGTGCTAACTCAGCCTGTGACATCACAGGCACTAAACATCAACAAGAGGCAGATTCTTAAGAAAGCAGCCTCTATCCTCAAGGACCCCCACCACCTAGACCACACCCTCTTCACTCTGCTACCATCGGCAGAAAAAACATACAGGAGCTTCAAGACGAGGACTCAGTGGCACAAGGTCACTTCTTCCCCGCTGCCGTCAGATTCCTGAATGATCAATGAACCAAAGACACTGCCTTACTTTGACTTATGTTTTATAAAAGTGGATTGTATGAATGTTTGCACTGTGAAGCTGCCACAAATCAACAAATTTCACGACTTGTTCATGACAACAAATTCTGATTCATACAGGGATCAAGATCTTCTTTGGCTTGGCTTCGCGGACGAAGATTTATGGAGGGGGTAAAAAGTCCACGTCACGGTGTCGAAGGCTTTGGTGAGGTCAACAAAGGTGATGTAGAGTCCTTTGTTTTGTTCTCTGCACTTTTCTTGGAGCTGTCTGAGGGCAAAGACCATGTCAGTGGTTCCTCTGTTTGCGCGAAAGCCGACGTGGACTTTTTACCCCCTCCATAAATCTTCGTCCGCGAAGCCAAGCCAAAGAAGAAGAAGAAGAAAAAGTCCACGTCAGCTGCAGGCTCGTTTGTGGCTGACAAGTCCGATGCGGGACAGGCAGACACGATTGCAGCGGTTGCAGGGGAAAATTGGTTGGTTGGGGTTGGGTGTTGGGTTTTTCCTCCTTTGCCTTTTGTCAGTGAGGTGGGCTCTGCGGTCTTCTTCAAAGGAGGCTGCTGCCCGCCAAACTGTGAGGCGCCAAGATGCACGGTTTGAGGCGTTATCAGCCCACTGGCGGTGGTCAATGTGGCAGGCACCAAGAGATTTCTTTAGGCAGTCCTTGTACCTTTTCTTTGATGCACCTCTGTCACGGTGGTCAGTGGAGAGCTCGCCATATAACACGATCTTGGGAAGGCGATGGTCCTCCATTCTGGAGACGTGGCCCATCCAGCGCAGCTGGATCTTCAGCAGCGTGGACTCGATGCTGTCGACCTCTGCCATCTCGAGTACTTCGACGTTAGGGATGTAAGCGCTCCAATGGATGTTGAGGATGGAGCGGAGACAACTCTGGTGGAAGCGTTCTAGGAGCCGTAGGTGGTGCCGGTAGAGGACCCATGATTCGGAGCCGAACAGGAGTGTGGGTATGACAACGGCTCTGTATACGCTTATCTTTGTGAGGTCTTTCAGTTGGTTGTTTTTCCAGACTCTTTTGTGTAGTCTTCCAAAGGCGCTATTTGCCTTGGCGAGTCTGTTGTCTATCTCATTGTCGATCCTTGCATCTGATGAAATGGTGCAGCCGAGATAGGTAAACTGGTTGACCGTTTTGAGTTTTGTGTGCCCGATGGAGATGTGGGGGGGCTGGTAGTCATGGTGGGGAGCTGGCTGATGGAGGACCTCAGTTTTCTTCAGGCTGACTTCCAGGCCAAACATTTTGGCAGTTTCTGCAAAGCAGGACGTCAAGCGCTGAAGAGCTGGCTCTGAATGGGCAACTAAAGCGGCATCGTCTGCAAAGAGTAGTTCACGGACAAGTTTCTCTTGTGTCTTGGTGTGAGCTTGCAGGCGCCTCAGATTGAAGAGACTGCCATCCGTGCAGTACCGGATGTAAACAGCGTCTTCATTGTTGGGGTCTTTCATGGCTTGGTTCAGCATCATGCTGAAGAAGATTGAAAAGAGGGTTGGTGCGAGAACACAGCCTTGCTTCACGCCATTGCTAATGGAGAAGGGTTCAGAGATCTCATTGCTGTATCTGACCCGACCTTGTTGGTTTTCGTGCAGTTGGATAATCATGTTGAGGAACTTTGGGGGACATCCGATGCGCTCTAGTATTTGCCAAAGCCCTTTCCTGCTCACGGTGTCGAAGGCTTTGGTGAGGTCAACAAAGGTGATGTAGAGTCCTTTGTTTTGTTCTCTGCACTTTTCTTGGAGCTGTCTGAGGGCAAAGACCATGTCAGTAGTTCCTCTGTTTGCGCGAAAGCCGCACTGTGATTCTGGGAGAATATTCTCGGCGACACTAGGTATTATTCTATTTAGTAGAATCCTAGCGAAGATTTTGCCTGCAATGGAGAGCAACGTGATTCCCCTGTAGTTTGAGCAGTCTGATTTCTCGCCTTTGTTTTTGTACAGGGTGATGATGGTGGCATCACGAAGATCCTGAGGCAGTTTACCTTGGTCCCAACAAAGCTTGAAAAACTCATGCAGTTTGGCATGCAGAGTTTTGCCGCCAGCCTTCCAGACTTCTGGGGGGATTCCATCCATACCTGCTGCTTTGCCACTTTTCAAGATACAAACCCAAGATACAAACATCACAAGCTGGATTATGAAATGCCAGTGAAAATGCCCTACTGTATCCCAAAAAAAAGCATCTATACATTAAAGCAAAAGTAGGATTAAGGCAAATTCAGTTTGATTACATATTTTGAAACCAGACATCGACAATGAAACCAAATGACTCCAGAAGCTGACCAGCTTCGTACTTTAGAGGTTTTAGAAAAGGCATGTTCAATTATTCTGAGATACAAAATTTTGTCCTGACATGGGTGAAACATAGGGGAAGAGATACAGAAGAATTAGAGTCAAATCCACAAGGCTGACGAACAGCTTCTTCCCACAGGCAGCGATACTGCTGAAATGCTAACTCCTCGTGACTCCAATATTTATTTTTAACATTTTTAACAAGACATGTAGATGCTGTGTATCTGTATAGTTTGTCTGTTCGCTTTTTATGTCTGTAGGAGTGTTTGCCCTGTCGAACCGAGAACACCATTTCATCAGGTTGTACTGGCACAATCGGATAATAAATAAGCTCAACTTGAAACAAATTTCACTCAGTTGATTAAGTGCAAAACCCCCTCAGCCTTTGCATTCTTCAAGCAATGTGGAGCATTGGAAATGACAGCATTTATTACCCATCTAACTGCATTGGCAGTTAGGAATCAACCAGTCAATTATCAAACCTTGAGACTGCCTTGCCAATATGTAGCCAATTATCACCAATAATTCATGAGCAAGATTCTCTGCAACGTCATGGTGACATTTGATTCTATTAACATTTTTGATTATTGTTTACAACACAAATTTTTCCTTGTACATTAATTACTAAAATTACTATCATTCCTGAAAAACTTAGGCAAGTATAGTAAACCTCTCTAAATGACTAACAGACATCTTTGTAATTGGTAAAACAAAAGTCTGCAGATGCCATGATTGAAGTAAAAACAGTGCTGGAGAAACTCAGCAGGTTAAACAGTGCACATTATATAGATAAAGATACATATCTAACATTTTGGGCTCGAGTCCTTATCAAGGTAATTTATAATTGAGAATAATTACAAATAATTAGCAATATTTGGTGGGTAAAGTTGGCTGCCTAGGATAAATAATTGGTATAACGAGATTTCCCTGAAGTGTCAGAAGCAGGAGAGGAGGGAATTAGCACTTGATAGAAGTTCAAAATTATGATTGGGTAGGTAGAAATTTTTTTTCCTTGGGTAAAAATGATGCAGAGTGGACTGGGGTTTAAAGATTTTTTTTTTACAGGGGTGGGGAAGAAGAGTTTAGAATAGGTAAGCAAGACAAGTGTTTTTTCCCCACCCAGGGAAGAATTTTGGGTACCTGGACAGGCTGCCAGATATAGGAGGGAAGGAGATTACAATTGTAGAGCTGAAGAAGATTTTACATAGACAGAAATGTACATGGAGGGAATAATAAGATAACATAGGCAAGCAGATATTTTGGTTTAATGTGGACATCATGCTTGGCGCAGATACTGTGGGCACTTGTGCTGTATTCCAGTGCAGTTCAAGTACCCTGAGTCCCAAATGCTTGGGACCAGATGTTTAAATTTTGGGGGTTTTTTCCCCCAGTTTTCGGAACAATGGAACTAAGCAACACAGTAGCATCAGCAGAATACCTGTATCAGCGGTTAAACAACAACAAACAATGGCAGGCTTTTTGAGTGTCGACATGACTCCACATGAAATAAAATGTTTACTTACCATAACTTGATCTCTACTTACAAGAGATAAATGCAGCCATCAGTCCCCACACTGATTCAACACCCTGTTCCACCCCCAGAAGCCACTGTCAGTCCCCACCACCCCTCCCTCCAACTACGCAGCCCACCATCTGCCCCCACACTGGTCCCACCGCTGCACTCCACACCCCCCCCAAACCCGCTGTCAGACCCAACACTTGCCATGTTGCCCCGCTACCCCCCCCAAGGCCCACTGTCGGTCCCTGCACTGGTTCCACAGCCCCTCTTCCGTCCCCCATCTCGATGCCCACTATCAGTCCCCACACTGATCCCACATCCTCGCGAACCCCAGGCCACTACCAGTCCCCACACTGATCCTGCAGCCCCGTTCTCTCCCAACGGCCCGCTCTCGGTAAATACACAAAAAAATCTTAATATTCCCTGTTGAAATGGGGAGGGGGTTCTTGTATGCCAGTGGTGAGGTCAGGTGTGGAATTTTTTCCCCCACTCATGTCATGTCAGCAATCAAAAAAAGTTTGATTTTGGGTCTTTTCGGGTTATCGGATATGGGGTACTGTACCTGCATTTCTAACAATGGAGTTTATTAAAGGCCCTTCTCAGTACAAGTAAATGCTATAGAAATTGATGCCTCACTATTTATGACAGTATTTTAGTTTGATGCATATTTACTACTCTTTTGTTATCTCCTAATCTATTCTAACTTTCAAGTCTACTGAAGCCAAGAATACACAATTGCTTGTCAAATACAACCATTTTATAAACAAGTAATGTTTGCAGTCAAGACACCAGTTAAAAAGTTCAAGATCCATATGGCCATTATGTCCTCCAAGATTTCCACTGCTGGTTCTTTTTGTTAGGGAGCATGTAATCCCATTCCTCAATAGATACTGTAACCAATAAGCAAGGACTGCTGAGTTCCTCCTGCACACCTCTTGTACATTTATTACAATCAGAGTCTGCGGACCTTTATATTTCACCCAACAAAACTGACCTTGTTAATCCTTTATAATCCTCAACATTCACCAACATATATATTGATCCAGTTCCCTTTGAAAAATGCCAACTGAGCCCAATTTTTACCATTCAGAGGTGAATATGGTGGGAGGATAGAAGAGAAAAAAATCTGAGAAGTGATCAGGGAAATGCAGAAGATGATCCCTGTAGATCCACAAGTGTTGCTTCACTTGGAAGGATGGTTTTGGGCCCTGAATTGTGGCGAGGGAGGAGCTGTGGGCACGTGTAGCATTTGTTGCAGTCACAGGGATAGGTACCAAGGAGGCGATTAGATGGGTGTGAAGAAATGAGTGGACAAGTCCTGGAGGGAGCAGAACCTGCAAAAAGTGGAGAGGAGAAGATGCATCTGGTGGGGGGGGGGTTTATGTTGCAGGTGGCAGAAATCGCAGAGGATACATTGGATGCGGTGTCTGGTGGAGTGGTAAGGGAGGACAAGGTGCCTGTCCTTGTTGCTTCTCAGAACAGATTGAATTAAGTTGATTCGAGGAAGATGGTAGTGCAATTGGCACAAAATATAACAAAGAAAAAAATTTTATAAATATACAAAATGGAAGAGGGTGGCCAGAGTTAACGTAGGACCCTTGGAGAATGAGAAAGGAAAACTGGTATCAAAAAATGAGGAAATAGCCAAGGCATTGAACAAATATTTTGTGTCAGTCTTCACAGTGGAAGACATGTCCATCATGCCCAAGTGCGAAGTTAAGGATGCGAATATTGGGGAAGGCCTTAATAAAATAGTTGTTACATAGGAAGTAGTGATGGAGAAACTAATGGGACTAAAGCCAGACAAATCACCTGGTCCTGATGATATACATCCAAGGGTTCTGAAGGAAAGGGCAGAAGTTATAGTTGATGCATTGGTGGTCATAGACCAAAATTCCTTGGATTTTGGGCAGCTCCCTGCAGACTGGAAGACAGCAAATTTCACGCCACTTTTTAAGAAGGAATGCAGGCAGAAGACTGGAAACTATCGGCCAATTAGCTTGACGTTTGTAGTTGGAAAAATGCTTGAAGCCGTCATTAAAGATGAAATAGTGAAACTTTTGGAATGTAAGGGTTCAATCAGGCAGACGCAGCAAGGTTTTAGAAAGGGAAGATCTTGTTTGACAAAGTTGTTAGGATTCTTTGAGGATATAATGGGTGCGGTGGATAGAGGGGAACAGGTTGATGTTGTATATTTGGATTTCCAGAAAGCATTTGATAAGGTGCCGCACAAGAGACTTTTCAGTAAGTTACAGGAAAGTAGAGTCAGGGAAGTCTATTGGCCTGAATCGAAAATTGGTTGTCTGACAGGAGGCAGAGAGTCGGGAGAAGTGGTTGTTTTTCAGGTTGGCAGAGAGTGGTAAGTGGGGTGCCACAGGGGTCAGTGTTAGGCCCACAACTGTTCATCATTTACATTGATGACTTGGAGGAGGGGACAAAATGTGGGGTCGCCAAGTTTGCAGATTACACCAAATTGAGTGGAAGAGCAAATTGTAATGAGGTTGTGGAGAGTCTGCAGAGGGATAGAGTTAAGCTGGATGAGTGGGCAAAGGGCTGGCAGATGGAGTACAATGTTAGTAAGTGTGAGGTATCCACTTTGGCAAGAAAAATAAAAGAGCTGAATATTATTTAAAGGGTGAAAAACTACAGCATGCTGTTGTGCAGAGGGACTTGGGAGGGCTTGTGCATGAATCTCAAAAAGTTAGATTGCAGGTGCAGCAGGTTATTAAGAAGGCAAATGGAATGTGGGCCTTCATTGCTAGAGGAATTGAATTCAGGAGTAGGGAGGTAATGTTGCAACTATATAAGGTACTGGTGAGACAGCACCTGGAGTACTGAGTCCAGTTCTGGTCTCCATATTTGAGGAAGGATATACTGGCTTTGGAGGCAGTCCAGAGGAGGTTCACTAGGTTGATCCCTGGGATGAAGGGGTTGACTTATGATGAAAGATTAAATCATCTAGGATTGTATTTGCTCGAGTTCAGAAGAATGAGAGGAGACCTTATATAGAATTATGAAGGGTATGGTTAGGATAGATGTAGGAAGGTTTTTTGAGCTGGCCGGGGAAATTAAAACGAGAGGACACAGTCTCAAGATTCAGGTGAGTAGATTTAGGACAGAGATGAGGAAAAATAGTTTTTCCCAGAGAGTAGTGAATGTTTGGAATTTTCTAACCAGGGAAGTGATTGAGGCTGCTTCATTAAACATATTTAAAATTCGGTTAGATAAATTTTTACTTGATAGAGGAATTAGGGGATTATGGGGTGAAGGCAGGTAGGTGGAGTTAGGTCATAAATTAGATCAGCCATGATCTTATTGAATGACGGAGCAGGCTCAATGGGCCATTTTTGGCCGACTCCTGTTCCTACTTCCTATGTTCCTATGCAACTGCAGCGGCCTCTCCAGACACAGGAGTTACCCTTACCCAGTAGGTGCCATGAAAGAAAACTGAAATGGATTGAGGATGGTCTCTGGAACAACGGGGATTGGGATAGGTAATGCTGGAGACATCTTGAAGGAAGCAGACCTCTTGAGGAGTCCGACTCAAAGGGCTGGTGCTGGCAGTGGAGTGCTTGTTGCAGCCTGGTCATGGATGAAACCTCTATGTCAGGGATGTTGGAGTGGTAATCGGCGTCAACAGTTGGTAGTCTCAAGGTGGGGTGTGGCTGTAAAGGCCCTCTGCGTCACTGCCAGCAGAACCATGTTGGGCTGAAAGAACAGCGATGAGTCAAGGAGGTAATCCAAGGGTCTGAACTAGTGTACCACATGCTGGCTTGGACACCCATGGCAGTTGTGTCAGCCAGGAGTGTGGAGTT
The DNA here is from genome assembly GCF_036971445.1 of Narcine bancroftii. Taxonomy (NCBI): domain Eukaryota; kingdom Metazoa; phylum Chordata; class Chondrichthyes; order Torpediniformes; family Narcinidae; genus Narcine; species Narcine bancroftii. The sequence continues at coordinate 209,143,397 of NC_091475.1, forward strand.
CAACAGCAGCTGGTGTCAGGGCCAAGGCTCCAAGAAACTGTAGACTGAGGGAAGTTTCCCTGAAAAAGGCTGGAGGACTTCCTCTACCATCTGTGGCCCAATAGTGGCCAGAAACCTCAGATGGCAGCACAGCAGAAGCCTGCAGCAGCCTCTGGACCTGGGAGCCACAGAATGGTCTCAGTTGATAAACATGTTCCGTTGTTATTTTGTAATATTCTGCAATGAGGCAGCATAGTTGGTGTAACAGTTAGCACAACGCCTTTACAGCGCCAGTCATTGGAACCAGGGTTCGAATCCCATCGTGACTGTAAGGAGTTTGTACTGTAACGGGTTATATTATTATGGTTATGAATAAATAAGTCTTTAAAAGACATAGATTGTGGGGGGGGGTTAAGCATTGGTCACTTCACAGATAGTAACACTTCACAAAAGATACCTCATTTAAAATGCCAGAGCTTTGCTGAAGCTGGATGTTGAAGCTCCAGTTGGTTTTGCAAAAGACAATGGAACTGCTTTGGGTAGAATTTCAAAAGCAGGTGCAAATGGAAATGTCCAGGCTCAAGTGCTGATAAGATCTTTCAAAGATTGGGTTTGGAGCCTTGGGAGGGGTATTTGGTTTTTGGGAGCGGGAACAGCAGTGGACTCTGCAAGCTGGCAGGCTTGTTGAAAGACCCCATTTTGAAGACAAGTTGAGTTCTGAGTTCAGCCTGTTCAAAACCCTTTTACAAGAAGAAATGGCTGGCTAAAATGTTTCTCCTGAAATAAGGGAAACAAGAGGGACTCTGTGGTGAGCAGAAAGAAGAGGTTATCATTTGGAAAAACCCATGACGGGGCAAGTTTCTTTAGCAAGACACTGAAGTGGCTGATTGGAGGAAATCAGTTTGTGTTGTCCACGAGCAATGATTCTCTCTCTGAAACCAACAAGAACTTCCTGAGCGGTAACCATTCAACTTTAAGCACCAGAGCCTGGTGGAGATTCCTAAATGCTGAGTTCTGTACACAGCACAAGAATTGCCTGATAACAGTGAACTTGGAGAAGTGAATGATTGGACTGTGAAACAAGAACTTTCCTGAACATTGTGACAGAGTATATAGATATGTTTTTGGAAGGTGTGTTAGATTAAGTCACATACAAACCCTTTAAAACAGATCTTATTTGAAATACTGGAGCTCTGACCCATACTAGATATATCAGCTACACAGCTTATGCAAGAGCTTTGAAGAATTGACCCATACTAGATATATTGGCTACACAGCTTATGCAAGAGCTTTGAAGAATGTTCAGAGACTTCACTAATGGATTGGCCTGCTTACAAAAGGCAACAGATGAAAGAGCATGTCAGAGCCACAAGCTAGCAAGCCCATTTGGAAGACAGCCTGGTCAAAGCTCTTGTGGTTCATGTAAGAGAGGACTGGCTGTCTAATGTTTCACTTGGAATAAGTGAAAAAGGAACTAACTCTATGGTGACCTGAAAGAAAGAGGTTATCATCTGGAGAACCCTGAAGGGGCAAGTTTCATCAGCAAGACACTGAAGTGGCTGGTGGAAGTACATCAGATGTGGTTGTCCTGGAACAAATCTCTCTGAAAACTGACAAGAACCTTCCTGAGCGGTAACCATTTACCTTTAAAGCACCAAAGCCTGGTGAACTTTATAAATGTTAAATTCTGTGCATACTATAAGAATTGCCTGCAACCAGTGAACTTGGAAGAATGAGAAGTGAGATTGGATTGTGAACCAAAGAACTTTTCTGAATTTACACACATTACATAGACGTGCACTTAGAATTAGAAGGGGTTAAGTTAGGTTAATAATAATAAGTTAACGTTTGATTTTGTTATTATGTTTAAATACAATTAAAGCAAATTTTGTTTTATTAAAACACTATCTTGTGAATTTCTATTGCTGCTGGTTTTTGGAGTTCTCTGGGCTCGTAACAGTACTTACTCCCTGCAATCCTCCCACCCTTTGAAACATACCAGAGATGTAGGTTAATTGGGTGCAAATTGGGTGGCACGTCAGCCAAAATGGCTGTTATCATGCTGAATGTCTAAACTTAAATTGAACAGAACTGATATGAGCACGAGAGTATTCAGACCTTAACAAGGACATTGAAGGGCTGGTTTAAGCATGAGGAGAGAATAGCAAAACTGGAATAGTGTTTCTTCCCACCTTACATACCATTTTAAGCAATCCCTTACTAATCACAGAGCACCAATGACCTAGGAATACTTAAAGTGGTATGCGGGTGGAAAAAGTGGAGTCACTGGGTTAGACCCATTCTCTTGGAAGGATCAATAATTGAGAGATGGATTTCAGGTGGATAAGTAGGATAGAAGTTGAAAAGTTTATTTTGTATTGAAGGAGCTGATTGAAGGGAACTCTGGCTAAATAGGTACCTGAATGAATACTCAGGCAACCTAACACTTAAGCTTCATACTGAGAGCCGTAAAATAGGAATAAGCTGAATAGGTCTCCAATTTTATCAGTTTATTATAACATTTTACAACAATTTTGTTCCAGCATGGACTAGTAGGGCCAAACTGGCCTGTTCTGTGCTGTATATGGTTATATAAAATAATTGATTTTCTATGATTAAAGGTCAAGGAAAAAGATGAACAATTTCTCTGGCTGGGAGCCTCGAGGTAAGTGGCCTGCTACCAATATTAGAGTTTAGTCGGGAAGATTGGAATTACTTCATCACAAAAAAACAAGTAGTTGGGATCTCTCTCTTCAAACTACTGTTCAGGTAAACCAGAAGAAGAAAAGCTAAAACTGCTGATGCAGGAATCTCAAGCAAACAGAGAAGCTGGAGGGACTCGGGTCAGCCAGTAGCCATGATGAGAAATGAACAGTCAACATTTCAAGTTGAGACCCTTGTCTCAATCCAAAATTTCCCTCCATGGAGGTAGTCTGACCTGCTGAGCCCTTCCACTTTCTATTGTGAAATATACTGTCCTTGCCAAAGAACCAATACATTTAAAGTGACAACAAAAGGAGGATAATTCTTAGAGATTAACTGTGCAACTTAAACATTTATTTGTACCATTTGGATAAAGTGGCTTGTTAATTTACTGTTAGGGACTGCAATATAACAAGAGATTTTAGATGATCAATTGCCAAAAGGCAGGTCTCATAAAAAGATGGGAGTGGTCAAGAATTCTATTCTCAAGAATAAAGAGCAAGCAAGCATCCACAGAAAGAACCAAAAAAATATTTTGATGGATGAAGGGACATGATCCTGGCCAAGGAATCTAGAACTGGTGGTCAGTCCAAGATAGAAAGGCCATTACTTCATTTGGCCAAAGACTTTGAGATCCTTCATATCTAGAAGTCTACTGCTTTATTCTGAGAGAAAAACCAGGGGATATGGGGCAATTGATCGACCTAGAGATTAGCCATGAGCTTGTTGAACAGCACAGAAGTTTTGTGGGCAGAATTCCCTAGATGATTTCTCTTTCTTTCCCCCTCTCTCCACCCCCCCCCCCCCCATCCCCAAACGTTCTGGAGAGAACTAGAAACAGCACTATGAACACATTCCGCTCACCAAGTTTTGATCTGGAACACACCAACTGAAAGGATAGTGAAGATCATTTTTAATTTCACAAAGTACAAAAGTAAACTTGAAAAAGGAATAGAGGCAGAACCCAACATATTTAAATTGCGCGTGGGAGGTGTACAGCTTTCAACTAGCATGGAAAGCCTGTGTTGTACATTAGCAAGAGGTTTTAATGCAAGTACACTGAATTTACACTGTGGCAGCTGTAGCTCAGGAGATTCCTTGACTTAGTCTTGTGACTTTTGATAAAATCTAGGCTCAAATTGATGTGCAAATGTAGGTTAAGGTTATTGTTTCAGTGACATCTAGCTGCAATTATACAGGCCTTCAACACTCACATGGAACAGTGTGCACAGTTTTGATCTCCCTATGCAAACAAAGATGCTTGCCTTAGAGGGAAGTGATACAAAGTTTCACAGATTGCAGACTAGTCTATGAAGAGAAATTGTTAGCTCGAGCTCCAAAGAGGGAACTAATTTGTCATTCAGACAATTTTGATAGAATTAGAGTGGCTGTTGGGACTGTGGCATCCAAAACATCTGAAGGAGTGAAATGATGAAAAAATGTCTTCACTGTAATTCACTGCCAGAATGCCACATTTCTAAGATAAATTTCTAGACATTAAAAGTCAGGGTCGAGTGCAATACACAAACATGCTGAAGAAACTCAGCAGTTACGCAGCATCCACTTTGTCAGATACAAGCAGAATCAGGCAAGTAAGTGCCTGAATAAAAAGCTGGCAGGGAAGGGAGGGGAAATGGCAGGAGGAGGAGGAGGACAATCCATCAAGTGGTCATAGGTCAATACAAGTGAGAGGGTAGAAGAGAAAATGATGAGAAGTGATAAGGAGAGAGGGCAGCTCTCTGATGGAAGGAAGGCAGTGAGATCTGCAGGAAGGGAATTATCAGAAATTGGAGAAGTCATTGTTAATGCCATCTGCTTCAAGAATGTTAAGACAAAATACCAGGTGTACTTTGGACAGTGTGCCATTGGCATGACTCCACAGATATTACAACAGCAGGGCGAGGTTGAAAGGGCAAAATACTCAACTTCTATACATTCAATTTCTTTTTGCACCAGAACAGTCTCATCTGGTTCTACTTGTACAATCAGATGGGCAATAAACCTTGATTTATAAAACTTTCAATTCAGAGGTAAAAGACAGGATTCTGTTAGGTGAAAAACAAAGATGCTGGAGAAACTCATTAGGTTAAACAGTGCCTTTATATAGCAACAGTGAAGATAACTTTTGAAATGTATCTTCACCGTTGTAAACAAAGGCACTGTTTTGACCTGATGAGTTTCTCCAGCATCTGTTTTTTTCCCCTTTAAACTTGCAACTCATGTGCATTTACTTTCCCACAGCCACCCCTCCAAGGAGTA